>NW_013666849.1:149787-160626 GCF_000517525.1 Limulus polyphemus | reverse complement strand
TAACTAGTAGTAAATTAAAAAAAATTAATTAATTTTATTCACATTAACGTTTTCTGCAAAGTAGAATATACACTATAGTTTTATTAACAAAATTATTGTTGTTGTTTGAAGTTAAGCACAAAGATACACGATGGGTATCGAAACCCGGTTTCTAGCGTTGTAAGTCCGCAGACATACCGCTGTGCTACTGGGGGGGGGCAGTGGTCAGACAGATGAGTACTACTTCACTCAGAACAACTACCACTGGGGGGGCCAAAATTACTGAGATTGTCATAAAATTATAACGTTCTTACTCAACTACACGAATAATGTGAGTTAATGGTCTTGCACAGGCTGATATAACTCTTTCTTTATAAACTAAAAACGTTTTTGATGGATATGGAGTTTTAATTTAATGTTTGCTATCAAGCAAATTACTCTAAAATAACCACTAAAGATGGACTTAGGCATTGCGTCTGTAGTTTCAACCATCAATGAGCAGTTGATTATGCCTGATGAATGGTTTAACATATTATGTGTATATACAGAAAATTATACTAATACTCTCACAAGCTCAATCTCTAGAGACTCGATTGAGATTAAAATAATAGATATGTTATTTTTAAGTTGATAATTAATGTAATTAAGTATATCAAAAGATGTGAGCATGCGCTGGAACGTTTTTATTTATCTATTCTTTTTGAAAAACAGTTTGCGCACCAATGAATCAGACTACTTAAAAATTCCCACGTGATTTTCTGTTCTTCCCCACATCCATTGCCTGTTGGAAAACACACCATTAGGTTGGTACTCAAATTGAATAATTGTTTTATCGCTAACAAAATTATTATCATCTTTCTCCAATAGAGGGAAGGTTGATTCATATCCAAGCGCACCCCACCCAGAAGACTCGCGGTCCATCACACCCTTCACATACTCTAGCTGTTCCTATGTCATAACAAACCACGTGCACGCAAAGTGGCTAGCGTGAGGTGTCGGCGATCATTCAAAGTATCACAAGAGGAAGGTAATGACACAGAAACCAGTATATCATATAATTCCTCTTAAATAACTCTATTGCGTATTTTCAAAGAAAGGAACATTAATGAAGAAGTAATTACTCAGCCTGACATATTCAAAACATAAATATTAATTTAGTTTCTTTTTAACAAATAACCCGTTATTCAAAAGTTTCGCGAAAATAAAGTCCACATTAAAAGCAATGGAAAAGAAAATATACCAAGAGACAAAAAACCAACAAAAAAACTCCGTATTCTTTTTATCAAGTAAAAATGATCTTAGCATAGCTTTGGTGTCTTCTGGAGCTTGATAAGTAGGTTAGTTTATTTGTAGTATTTTGCGCAAAGCTGCTCAAGGGTTATTTGTGCTAGCAGCTCCCAATTTTGAAGTGACAGGCTTGAAGAAAGGAATCTAGTCACCACCCACCGCCAACTCTTGAGCCACTCTTCACCAACGAATAGTGGGATTAACCGTCACATTATAACGACCCCACGACTGAAAGAACAAGCATGTTTGGCGAGGGTTTCAGTCGTACGATGAACAGATTGCCCTAACCACCAGGCCATGGGACAAATTAGTGAAATATAAAAAACGATATAGGGTTTTATGTGCTGATGTTCAGTGAGTTTATGTTATTTGTTGTTGTTCAGTGAGTTCATGTTATTGAACACAAAACTCTCTCTTTCTTTCTATATTACTCAGTTCTTAATTTCTATCGAATCTTAAAACTCGAAACACCATAAGTAATTTAAAGTTGCCTCGGTTGCGCTGAGCCTGGCATGTCCAAGTGGTTAGGGTGCGCTCGATTCGCAATCTGAGGGTCGAGGATTCGAATCCCCGTACTACCAAACGTGCTCGCCCTTTCAGCCATAGGTGCATTATAATGCGACGATCAATCGTTGGTAAAAGAGTAGCCCAAGAGTTGGCGGTGGGTGGTGATGGCTAGTTGCCTTCCCTCTAGTCTTTCACTGCTAAATTATGGATGGCTAGCGTAGATAACCTTCGTGTAGCTTTGCGCGAACTTCCAAACAAACCAAATGGTTGCGCTGAGAACTGATATTTGACCGATGTAGTCAAATAAATTATTCCGCTCTAGTCCCAACCAAGCCTGAGAAGGTGTTGTGGCTAAAGCGCACGACTCGCAATTTGCGAGACGCCGCTTCGAATCCTGGTCTCAGAACACGCTCGCCCTTTCAGCGATGTGTGCGTTGTAATGATACAACTAATCCCACTATTCGTTGTTACCTTAAGAGGAGATGGGCGCCACCAGATAAATCTTCCCGAGAATTAGCGATGATGCATTAGCATCTAAGGTGCCACAACGGACATAAGTGGCTCGGGATTCAAAAAGTTCCATCCAAATCAGGCTTATTGACGTTTCAAAAACTCAAAATATATCCTCACACCTGTCAACAGGTACTTCTTTGTCTAGAGATGGAGCTCTAGTTCTACTTACAATTATTCAATGAGTCAAGATAATTGAACACAAAACTGCCACATTTTTCTGTTTTAGATATTTGAAAAATGACACAAAATAAAGTTGAGAACAAAGGAAGTATTTGTTTCAATACTTGTATTTTATTATGTCAAAAGTCAGGGCAGAAGTGCTACAGTTATTGTGTGAAACGTAATTCATGTGATTTAATATCAGTGAAAAAATCGTTTTAAATATATAAATAGATCTATAGAACGTAAAAGTCGATTTCGTGTTTAAAACTGTACATCGTACAAACTTTACTACCAAGTTTCTTTACATACTTTTTTGCACTTTCACGGATATTTTCCTAAATATTTTGTGCAATCTTTATTTATCTCTCTGCCTTCCTTGTCAAAAGGGGTGGTTTGTAATTTCCAAAAAAAAAAAACAGCAAAAAACATTCCTATCATATTTAGCCTGAGGATTGTATTAGTAACCTCAGACATAGTCAGAGTTTTAATATGTGTCCCATCTTGTCCATTGTTTTTGGAATGATTGCTAATCCTACAGTTTTTTCAAGTAATCCTTTGAATCGCTACATCGTGCTGATGATAACTCAAGAGATAAGTCTCTATACTGATCAAAAATAAAGCAGTATTGTACGTAAAACAAAATTGTCGAACATAACCGTTATTCATGAGGAATCAATTCACCTTTGCGAAGATATAAAAATAAATTGTACTGATTGTTCAAAACCCTTAAATATCATAAAAAAAACGTCAGGTTTAAAAACAATAAACTAGACCTTCTTGAAAAAACATACAAAATACTTTTATATGCATGTATTTTAATTTGCTGTGTGAAAATTTCAGTTGTTATTTCCAAACTTCACCTGAGTGTGTCCTAGTGGTTAGTGTGCCGGATTGTGAATCCGTAGGTTCACGGCTACTCTTAACCGAACAGTGAGATTGAGTGTCACTTTCATAACAAGCAGAAAATGCGAAGTATATTCAGCGATATATTGCAGCACGAACTGTGAACCTTCTGATCCGCAGCCCTGCGCGCTAGCAAATAGACAGTGTCCAATCTCATTTTTCTGGAACTTTTGCAAATATTGTATAACATTAACATCAATTTCATTATTAATTCCAACTGGAAATTCATATGAACTTTTTATAGTTAGAATAAACATATACCTTTCCACCAATTATAATACGGCAAATCGTCACCCTGGTAGTCAACCATTAATCAGGCTGTAAATACATGTAAATCAGGTTGATAACAGTAGTATTAACTTTAAAACCTATTCGTATATACTCTGTTTCACGATGTAACTAAATAATTATAATGAGGCTATATTTTCTTCCTTTCACTTTATTTAACAACATATTACAATAATAATAATAATACTTTTTTTAAGAAATATAATTTCCTACACTATTCAGTTAGAGAAGCCCAAGAGTAGGCGGTGGACGCTATTGATTAGCTCTCTTCCTTCTAGCCTATCAGTTCAAAATTAGGGACGGCTAGCGTTGATAGTCCTTATGTAGCTTTACGCGGACTTTCGAAAAAAAAATGAACTTAACCTTTTAATAACAGGGGTCAATGATGAAATTGAATACGAATTAGCCTGTCTAACGGCATAACTAAAACTTCGAATGAGATACGTAAAATATCAGGCAGACAACGAAGATAAATTAATTTTATTTCGGGATGACGAAAAATGAGTAAATCATACTTGCCTGGAGAAAAAACTTACAAGTTAGCAATATAACATGAGGTAACCGCAAAATGCCTTTCGAGTGGTCTGATGGTTAGGACACTCAATTCGTCACAGGTTCGCATCCCGTCACCAAACATGCTCGTCCTTTCGGCATTATGATTTGATGGTCAATCCCACTTTTCGTTGGTAAAGAGACTTCCAAGACTTTGGGCGGTGGGTGATGTTGACTAATTGCCTTGTTTACCACTTCTAACATAGGGACGACTAACTCTGCGCGAAATTCATCAAACAAGCGGCTGCAAAAAACTGAAGTTTTTCTACATTGCAAACTACAAACGTAAAAAAAAAATGTGATTGACGAGAGAAAATAAGAAATTCGGTTAGCTTTAAATATTAATTATATTTATATCAAATGTATTCTCAAAAACAAAAGTATTTGAAGGATTTCAGTGTGGTATAAAACACATTTTTACTCTTAAGGTTCTTTGTGTCTGATTTCATGTGAAAGTGATTGGATCTCTTAATTTCATACTGAATAAATGTGAATTTTATATATACTGGGAAATTAATCCAAAAAGAGTATAACAGTTTACGCCACCTACTGTCAAATTATGTAAGTAACTTTTGGAACAATTGTTGGTTGAAGTTGGATCAGATATCATTAATATCCGTCATATTGTCATTTGGACAATTAAGAAATAATTTTAATGCAGATCATTTTGGATGTGAGCAAGTGGGGTAAAGGGTACATAAGTTGTATTAGGCGTCAAATTCGACAGAGGTTAGGCACTTTGGAACCCATTATATGTATGAGACAGTGAGGGGGGGGGGGTATTAGGTAAATCAAAGGGGATAATTAAGCTGGTGAAAGAAACTGTCTTATTAAAACAGGGATCGGCTAAATTTCTTTAGGTGGGAATGATCAGGTTAGATAAAATTACACAACAACATGTTTTAAAGTAAAATATCAGATCCTTTTCGTTTGCAAGTGAACGCATAAAGTAACTACATCAAATTCGATTGTTTCTTTTCTGAGGTAGAATGGCTTCTGTCAACGGATACTACGCTGTAGAACAACATCGACAGCATGTAAACTATTCATTGCCTGACTTTTTACTTCTATCTCATGTTTTACAACGCGTGACTTCAAAGTCGAACCCTTTTTAGTAACATATTGCTACATTCGAATGTAAACTACACAAGAGAAAAAAAATGTACACGAAGACAAAATGCTGTCCAAAAATTTTCTTAGTCTTTCCATTCTCTCCGCATGATGCTTACTACCTAGGCCACTCGTAATAAAAGAATATTAAACTGCGAAGCCTATTCGCCGTTTTCTTTTCTAGATTACTCTTCAAACTCGCAGCTTATGGCTATAATTCGCTAGTCTTATTCCAAATTTAGAACAGGTTCGCCAACTAATTAAGAACTTTCCGTCACTTAGAATGTTAGGTGAATAAGTCTATTCCTGCACTAATTTAGAAAAATATGCTAAACTGCTAATTCTGCCCGAAAGTTAAGGTGCTATAAGGCTAAACTTATACACCAATCCTTGTTTCAGTAATGTCAGACGATGTGTTTGATGCCCGTGACCTGCGGCTAGTATACAACTTGTTCACCATGATGACTGGCCCGGCCCAGTCACGATCTGCCCGAGCCAAGTTACTGCGTAGTAAGCTACCTGTAAGCCGTACTCGTGACCTTCCGCCCAAGTATATGATCCCCAGACAGAACTACATATTTGGAACATGAGAAAAACGGTTACATGCTTGGAATTGCTAACCTTTGATCCTCTCAAGTACAGGTATTTTATAAATGTCTAAGAAAACTTGTGGTTGCCCGGTTATAATGTCACAGATTTTTTTTTGTTCCATTTTCCACACTTCCTACTAAAGGGTTAACAAACAAATAGTCATGGAAACAAAATAACTCAACTATACGAAACAACTACGGTGGAAGATATTAAGTCAGCTTTTGCGGTATCGTTGTTATCTGCAGATCCATCAAGACACGATTTATATTATATTTACTATTCTAGCGTACCAAGTATTTCCGTTTTACTTGATATGTTTGAAAGTTCGTTTAGTTTTATTTGTTTTTCGTCAATCACACTTCCAACTGGATTCATAAAACACCATACATACAATTAATTACATGATGTTGAATGTTAAGCTAATCATGAAATACGGAAACGAAATGTAAGGTTTAAAATCCAAACTTAGAAAAAGGTTATTTAATTGTAAACTGCTTTTTTTTTACTGTTTCATACGTCTAACACAAAAAAATGATAAATATATAATCTGTTTGTATGAGTGGATCGAAGCTTTACAATCTGTATTATATCTTTCGTAAAATTGTTCACCAGACCTAAGCCTAATATTTAGTGAATTGAGTTCTCTGACCTTTCCGTGCTAACATATGGTTAAACACGTGCTTCTTAATTAATACATAATTTCTAGCTTTATTATATATTTTAATTTGTCAGCTTCTAAATTAATATTTGACGCTTTGCGTACAAAAATGCAATGTAACGTGCGATCTGTGTGCGTGATTGTGGGAGAATCATCTTGGGTTCGTAACAGGTAAAATCTCACGGCGCTAAGTTCAGTAATCTGAAAATTTTCACCTGGTGGTTTTAAATTGTCAGAAGTGAAGTGATTTTCAGTTCTTACGTGAGTTTATGTAGTTTCTGACAAATGAATAAAGTTCAAGAAATGGCGAGATCCTCCTTAAAGGAGGACAAGTACTCATCTTTGCCATGACCTTGCCTCACAGTATCAAGTTTTCTTCAAGTTAACGGTAACACTATCTAAATCAAACTGGCAAGAACTACAAAAGAACTGGTACTGAGATCCTACTTGTCACATCACCTGTATCTTTGGTCATGAGATTCTTGACCCTGGATGTGCGTTCCTTTACGTTGTCTTGCTTGTAAATTGCTTTGCCCTAAGATCGATGTCTGAAAATTGTATTCTTTGTACATTACATGTTTTTAGACGTCTTTTAACCGATTTCATTGAATTTACTGACGTATTTTATATTCTATTGTCTTTCCCTTGGTGGCGGAAATGTATTTGTAACTTATATAGGGGGATTTTATTTGCGAGACTAGAGAGAAGGCACAAAGTTCTGTTTCTTCATATTTGAAATCGTAGACTAGTTTTTGTACATTTATATGGAATCTTCCCACAGTTCTATATAGTCAAATTCATGTTCATTCATTCATTCATTCATCATCCATCACGGGATTAGTCTAATGTGGCATAATCAACAATAAGATTTTCCACTACAAACTGCGGGGGTGGACAAGCACAGACAGTCTTTTCGATTTATCTCAAGTTGATTGGAGTAATTTTTCATTCTTAGCTAGTGAAGCTTCAACTTCTACAACCACCTGACCCAATCTGTTTTACAGGTGATCTCTCCTAACGGAGTGTGACGAACCTGATCAGGAACGTAGCAAGGGCGAGGGAGGTTTATTGTAGTGTAACAGATCGAATAATTTCAGTGTTTGGTACCTAGTAGGATTATCTACAATGTCCTTGTGGCACCGCCTTGTCCAGGTAACTCTTGACAGGGGCCTAAGGCTCCTCAGTGACACACAGTATAAGAGGGTAGCGTGTGTGTTGAGCACAAAGAAAATCAACGCCACCCCATTCAGCTCCCGTCTCCTAAATGAAGAATACAAAGCGGCCAAAAATCGTTTTGCTGTAAGGTTCTGCTAGACAGAAGAAATGACTTTCGATAGACTAAGGTCAGTCACTGAAACGACAGTGATAATGATGCTGCTGTACGTACTACAGGCAATGCTCATTTAGAGATAACAAACATTCCCCAAGCTACTTCATTAAAGAAACAATTACTTAGGTCTGTCTAATCTAATGTATAAGCTTGATACATTATCATTTATTAATTATAAGTTTATTCACCTCAATAAACGTTTGATACAAAGATTGTCTCTTTTTCAGGTGCAGTTATAAGTTTATTCACCTCAATAAACGTTTGATACAAAGATTGTCTCTTTTTCAGGTGCAATTTATACAGAAATGTTTTTTTCATGTTAAGAGCCCCCCAGTGGCACAGCGGTATGTCTGCGGACTTACAACGCTAGAATCCGGGTTTCGATACCCGTGGTGGGCAGAGCACAGATAGCCCATTGTGTATCTTTGTGCTTAATTACAAACAAACATGTTAAGGTTACAAAGACATTCTACGATCCCTAGTGTTTCAAATCACTTATTATGTCGCTTATTTTTCACAAGGAAATGAGTTATTGTATCTACTGGTAATATTTCATAACTCTTCAGTAGCATTGTTTGTAATTAAGCACAAAGCTACACAATGGGTTATCTGTGCTCTGCCCACCACGGGTATCTAAACCCGATTTCTAGCGTTTTAAGTCCACAGACATACCGCTGTGCCACTGGGGGACCTTCATTAGCGTTCAAATTAAGAACGCGAATTTTGTAATGCACTCACAAATACATATATTTACACCGAGAATGAAAATATGTAAAAGGCATCAAATTTTTAAACCCTTGTCTAGACTTATTACAAATATCTGGCCAAACTTTTTTTTTTTCAGAAGAGCTTGAGGTCATATGGCTTCTATAAAACGTTGACTACTGTTTAAACTGGAGTTTTTTGTTATTTACAAAATAAATATAATTCAATTATACAAAGTGAAAAAGATTTAAAACCATGTTACACTTAAAACTCTAAAACAGCAATGTTTGAGTTTATAAAATTTATACTTTTCACCTGTTCATGAGTTACCCACATTATTTTATCAAAGAATCGGCTACTCGTGGAATAGGCTACACAAGTTTTCCATTAACACTGTAATTTGTCTTCAAGATGGTCTTTCATAAGTGTTGTGCCTGGCATGGCCAGGTGGATAAGGCACTCGACTCACAATCTGAGGGTCGCGGGTTCGAATCCGCATACCACCAAACATGCTCGCCCTTTCAGCCGTGGGGGCGTTATAATGTGACGGTCAATGGTAAAAGAGTAGCCCAAGAGTTGGCGGTGGGTGGTGATGACTAGCTGCCTTCCCTCTAGTCTTACACTGCTAAATTAGGGACGGCTAGCGCAGATAGCCCTCGTGTAGCTTTGCGCGAAATTCCAAAGCAAACAAACAATCATAAGTGTTTGCTATTATATACAAAATTACTAAACTTCTTGTACCTGATTCTTATAAACGTACAGCTCCTGTATCCTAAATAAATTATTTCTCAGAAACAAGCCCTGCGGTAGTTCAGTGGTAAGCATCAGAGCTTATAACGCTAAAAATTCGTGGTTCGATCCCTGCCGAATTCACGATGCGGACAGCTTATTGTGCGGTTTTTCGCTGGAAACAAAACAAACTCTGAAGCACGCTCTTTTGTCTATGAGCCTTCAAGGTTTCCTGCGTTACATTTACAGATATTTGACAATGCCAAAAACTTTTAATTGTCTTCCCAGAATTCCCTGCCAATTAAAACTATGCTTCAGTGATTTCTTTAATTTCAGTGAAATTCTCATTTTTCTCAATTTTTTACTTACTTCGGTAGAAATAATGATTCGCTGAAGTATACGATTTGATGACTGTAATAGTTTTTTATTTCGGTTTTTGGGCTCAAAAATCATTTAGGTTTCCCTTTCCTTTATATAGATAAACATAAAGTAGTAAAATCATTTAAGTTTCCGTTTCCTCTATATAGATAAATATAAAATAGTAAAATCATTTAGGTTTCTCTTTCCTCTATATAGATAAACATAAAGTAGTAAAATCATTTAGGTTTCTCATTCCTCTATATAGATAAAGATAAAGTAGTAAAATCATTTAGGTTTCCGTTTCCTTTATATAGATAAATATAAAGCAGTAAAAATAATTTAGGTTTCCGTTTTCTTTATATAGATAAATATAAAGCAGTAAAAATCATTTAGGTTTCCCTTTTCTTTATATAGATAAATATGAATTAGTAAAACATATGCATTTTTTTTCACTACACAATGATTTCATAGATTGAATTATTTTCAAAATTAAGATGTAACTAACGTATTTCATCAGATACCTTTCAAAGCAAATGCCCTGATAGTTTTTTATTGCTGTCTCCGTGTTGTTGTTTAAGTCACTCCATACAACAACTGATCAGTTATAAGAAATTCTACGACAATAATAATTGGTAATGTTAATAATCAAATAAAGAGTCTTGTAATTAAAATATAATTTGAATATACGAAACTGTAATAGTATAACACAAGTTCGTTATTTTTTGACAGACAAATTACCGTTTCCTCAAGTGAGGAACATCTATACGCCATAAAGTTCTATCTTTTTTTTAAAAAAAATTCAGTCCCATAATCATAGTATATAAGAGTTTATCTGTACACTTAGAGCACAAATTCCAGATGGCTGTGATGATGACTGTTTTTTCTTATCGGATATTAGTTAGTGACATTACGTTTTCCACTATAATGCAGTTTTTGGAGTTATATAAAACTGATCTTGGATTACTTATTTCTGCTACGGTAACTTATAATTTTCTTACGTTCATTATAAAGCAAGAAATATGGGGCGCTCGGCACCAGAATAAGTAATTCGACAATGACGTGCGTTATTTTGTTATTCAACGCTAAAAGCCGGTGTTATATTAGAGTCTGTAATCTCAAACAAGTTTCAACTGCTTATCTCTCGCTTGAAGGTAGTGGGAAGTTT
>NW_013666849.1:120896-148770 GCF_000517525.1 Limulus polyphemus | reverse complement strand
GCGAAATTCAAAAACAAACAAACAAACAATCGTAAGTACGTAACTAGTGGAAAACGAGAGTGTCAAAATTTACAATTTTTTTCAGCTTTTAGGCACTCTGTTCACGTGGAATTCTGTTGTTTACATATATATATATATGTAGTGTCTTTTCTTAACTGTTAACCATGTGCGGATGACTTAAGAAATTTCTACGAACTGCTGTTTTTGTTGTCTATTTTCCACACCTTCATGTTCTTCCTTAGCCCTCTAGCGGACAAGAACATCACCCATACACGCAAAGCAGATGAGCAACATAATATCCGGTAACGAAGTGTAGGTTTAGTTATCGGGCGGATGTGAACGTCTCTCACACAAACTCGGAAAACATCAGTGGGGGGTCATCCTCGTGCCCTTTTGACGTCATCATACCGGCTGTAAACACGGAGCGGCGACTTGTCATAGCGTGGTCAACAACCCATTGCGTTTTCAAAAAATTCTTTGTGTGCTAGTTTGAAATGAGCTGAGAACTATACGGAGGTTAACAGAAACGACCCTTTATTAACGTAAAGATTACATGAAAATAATCGTCATTCAGCTTTTAAGGGGTCAAAATTACATGAGAAGCTACTTAAAACATGTAACGAATGATGATCATTAAGTAACGGTTATTGTAAAATCGTTCCCGAACATGATAGATAACCGTGTGCGATTGTAGCTTTCGTTACATCATACGTTATCATGCAAACTTCACTACGTAATAACTAACATAGGGCGCTGAACATCAGAAAGAATAGGTTGAACACAACGTACATTATTCAAACTTCACTACGTAATAACTAACATAGGGCGCTGAACATCAGAAAGAATAGGTTGAACACAACGTACATTATTCAAACTTCACTACGTAATAACTAACATAGGGCGCTGAACATCAGAAAGAATAGGTTGAACACAGCGTACATTATTTTGTTATTCGATATTAAAATTTTGGTGCTATATTAGAGCTTGTTTCTCTGTATTTAAGCGCAAAGCTAAACAATGGGCTATATGCTCTGAACCCAAAGTGGGTATTGAACCCCGATTTTTTGCTTTATAAACTCTCAAATTTACCGTTGAGCCACTGGGGCCAATGTATTAAAGAATACAAGCTTCATTAAAGAAGATACCATGCTTTTGAATACAGAAATGACCAATTAACCAAATGATTTAACAGACAGTCTCCAAAATTTATTTTTAGCTCCTTTAACTGTTTCATGTAATGTAAGATTCCAAAATTTGTTATTTTTAATTCTTTTACTCGTCTTGATAATATATATAAGTACAAGTTTTATATTAAGTTCCTTTAATGGTTTTATGTAAAAATAAAATAAAACATTAAACGAAAGATTCCCATACCCCCCCCCCCCAAAAAAAAATTAAAGTTGAAGTACTGTAGCCAAGACGAATAAAGACATAAGTTGTGTAGGAAGATTATAGTTTCATATATTTTTAGATAATAAAAAAGTGAGTTTCATCATAGTGATAAGAGAAAAACATTACAGTCGTTTCTGCGGCTAGAAATATAGATATGATACATTATGCACGTGCAGATAATTTTGGAATAGTGTCTGTTTCCGTTATTATTATTTCTTAAAAGACTGTTTTCATCCGTATCATAAGGAGGGCATTTTTTTAAAATAATGCCAAAAAAAAGGCAGTCCCTGTGATTAGAAAGTATTTGGTGATTTAAAAAGGCGTTCCTTCATGCACAGAATTTGTACAAATCCTATGTAAATTACAGTTAATCCATACAGATGTCTTCACTGTAGCAATACACATCCAAATAAACGACATCAATCCTGCTTAGTATAGAGACCGAATGAACGACGCACCCCGCCTCCGGGTGGTAATTTCGTTGGCTAATCAGTAGCAGTCGTGAGGAAATCACAATACACCACAGGACCGAAGATTGGCCAAAATTATACACACTTTTTTTTAGTATTCCTCGAGGCAAGTATGGCGAATGCACCATGATCGTTAGCTTTTTTTCTTGTGGCACCGAATCTTTTTTCTTTCACTATTTTCTGTTTTGGCTGTGTTGTACCTATCCCGGGTATCGAAACCCGGTTTTTAGCGTTATACGTCTCAAAACTTGCTGCTGAACCACTGGAGGGGGGGGGGTATAGTTTTGTGGATGATGCAAAAATTCGCTTATCGAAAATGTTTTTCCTAATGTATCCCTTGATCCAGGTACATCACTTAGTTACATTGTGTATCAATTGATCCAGCTACATCACGTAGTTACATTGTGTATCACTTGATCAAGATACATCATGTAGTTACATTGTGTATCAATTGATCCAGGTACATCACGTAGTTACATTGTGTATCACTTGATCAAGGTACATCACGTAGTTATATTATGTATACTTGATCAAGATACATCACGTACTAGCTACTCTATTATGCATGCATGATTGATTAATACGAGCTGTGGATTTACTATTTCTAATATAACTATTACATCGTACAGTACTTGATATTTCTATTCATGTTGATTTACTGGTTTCAAACGGTCATAAATCTATATCAAATCTCATTCATTAAAAGGGAATCCATCTCGTACCTTAAAGCAATCTGTCCCTCTCCATGTGTAGTCGCCATCTCATCAGGCATAATTTGAATTTTATGGGAAGGCAGAAATACATATTTAAGCTGCTATACAATTAAAGACAAAATAAGGCCAATTTTATCGAGCACATTGTATGAAATTATCTAGTGTTTTTGCTTTTTCTTTTACTGAAGCCTTGAACGGTCAAGTACCTTAAGGCTCACCATGCCATTACCGAAATCACCGGAAGCAGCCTTTCACAAAATAGCAGTGAGCAACTGGTTCCACACGCTCACGCATGCGCTTCGAACGTAAGCATGCTTACCTAAGACCGCTTGTTCATAGCGAGCAGCATCTTTAACACGATCATCAATTACTAGGAAAAAAAAAAGTGGGGGAGGGGACAGTAGAGACCCACAGCTAGCCTTCCGTGAACGAGTCGACTTGCCAGGATCAGGCATATTCACGTAGTCTTAAGTAAAATGTAGTCAGATGCAAGTTAGTAAATAAGGGGGTGGAAAGTTTACACTTTTCAAGGAGACAGTCGTAAAGAGACCTTCATACTTAGGAGAGCTTGGAAACAACATAGAAGTCTATGTATCATCTATTTGTAATAAAATGTATACAAATAAAGATATCATAAAGACTATACAGAATTAGCTGGAAAAGGTTATCATCTATATTTCTTTCTGTGTAGGATAATACGAGATGGTAAGTGTAATCGAAGAAAAGAAGAGGGAATCTTCAGTAGCCGCGGCTATAATTAGATCTCAAGTTGGTCAATAGATGGAGCTAAGAGCTAAAGTTTGTACTTGAAAAAAAACAACAACTCAGAGCCATTCTATGAACCGCTATGCCGCGACTAAAAACTGCTGAGAAGAAGAAAATATAACAGACCTGGTAGCAGAGAACAAAGAAGAGGGTGGATATAGAGATCATATCATTACTGAGTAACAATTACATGCTTACAAAATACCAGAGGAAATGTACGCAGATATCCATAATTGTTCAGTGTTATGTTATCGTAAAAACAATGTTTTACTAAGGGAAATATCTGACTTTAAGGCGCAAAAATGGAAGGCGTTAAAACATTTCTACCTATAGATAGCCTTTGCACTATTATTTTTAATTCATAACTTCAAAAACAAATTTTTCTTCTACCATCAGATAGCAATTTCCGTTACGTATCTTGAAGTTTAAAACGTATAACGCTATGCTGATTTTAATACGAAAGATAAGGCAAGGATTAGGCCCAAAACGGAACAAACTTTCAGCAGGAGAAAGTAAAGCATTTTTATTGTGTAACAGTTCTAAAGTCTTATATCACCTCCATTCTCACTCCCTAGTGGTTACATACTTCCGGCAGATTTCAATAAGTGAGAATTTAACTCTCTGATATTACTATTTTCTATACCCTGGATGTATTCTAGTGTGTTTTAACACCTGCCACATGAGCCAACCCACCTTTTAGTACTGAGCATAGGATGGTCAAACGGGTGGGGGGGGGGGGGTCATTCCGGAAACCGTTGAATTAGGGTTATTTCGATAAATGAACCTCGATATAACTTATAAAACGAAAAACAAGATATTAATGAAACTATGAAATCAATATGAATTATACTATGGTGGTCCCATACTGGCCATTATAACATCATTCTTATATTTACTCTTCATTGCAGAAATATGACACGATGAAATCAATATGGATTATACTATGGTGGTACCATACTGGGCATTGTAACATCATTCTTATATTTACTCTTCATTGCAGAAATATGACACGATGAAATCAATATGGATTATACTATGGTGGTACCATACTGGGCATTGTAACATCATTCTTATATTTACTCTTCATTGCAGAAATGGCATTTTTAATTTGAGTATCGCTAGGGAACTCGTCTTGTAATGAGTCTTTGGGCTTTACTGTGCCGTTAGTTTCATATAATATTCAAACTAATGATTTCTTATACACGATTCCAATCCTGCTCTTTGGAAGATAACGATACTATTGTGTCCGTTTTTTGTTCCACTGTCAATGCAGTAATTAGTTGACGAATCTCCGATTCAGCTGATATGTCAAATCAATCGAGTTCTTTCCTCACCCGACCTGGATCCACGGTTTAGTTTAATCGCTACAATTAAACCATTACGTTCACAACCACATCTAGAACATTCTAAGCATGTTTCATTGCTACATAGTTTTACTTTACATTTATAAGTTAACTTCTCTATAATGGTTCTCATGGTCTCGGGTCGGGTCCAGCGAACTAGACCTCGAAAATAGTGCCAAATGTCCTTTTTTTTTGTCTAATTAAAACAACCGAAACCTTTCCGGAATGACTTGTTTTTAATCCACATCAAGATCGGGCTGGCTCGTGTTAAATGTTACCTTACTCCGTAAACTTAAAGCTATACATTTTCTATACCCGGGATGTATTCTAGCAAATTATAAACGTTACCATTTTATTGTTGTAAACGGACCGGTATAAAAGGTTTAATGTACCCAAAAAGTATTGTAGTACATTTGAAACGTCACCATTTTATTGTTGTAAATGGACCGGTATACAATATTTTATGTACCCGAGATGTATTGTAGTACATCTTATTATCGTAAACAGCCAGCTCTACGAGGATGTAAAAACTACCTTGTTACCCTAAACGAACAGATGTATAAAATGCACTTCTGCAGATTAGATTCGTTACCTGAACGGTGAAAATGATCAAGGATGTTTTCTGTACCCGGGATGTATTTACATATTTCAGTATGTTTTAAAGTTACCTTATTACAGTCAACGGTCCACTAACTACATAAAAGTCTACTCTGCCTGGGAAGCATTCTAGTAGATTTTAAATATTAACGTGCAACTATAGGTTTGTTTACATGGGATGTGCTAGATTTTAATTGTTACCTTACTACAGTCAACGGTCCACTAACTACATAAAAGTCTACTCTGCCTGGGAAGCATTCTAGTAGATTTTAAATATTAACGTGCAACTATAGGTTTGTTTACATGGGATGTGCTAGATTTTAATTGTTACCTTACTACAGTCAACGGTCCACTAACTACATAAAAGTCTACTCTGCCTGGGAAGCATTCTAGTAGATTTTAAATATTAACGTGCAACTATAGGTTTGTTTACATGGGATGTGCTAGATTTTAATTGTTACCTTACTACAGTAAAATGGTTTTTCTACTTCGAATCTATTCTAACAGACTTTATGAGTTACCTAACTGGTATAACAGAACAATTAGCTGCTGAAGGTTTTCGATACGAAGGTATTATTCTTGTAATTTGAATTGTTACTTTATTACCATAAAAGGGCATCTATACAATAATTTTTGTATCCGAGATGTATTTTATAGATTTGTTTTCGTTTACCTGATTGATGTAAGTGGGCAACTACGGTGATTTCTCGACCTGGGATGGACTTTAGTATAGTTTAAATGTTACCATCTTACTTCGTCCCTTTCCGTCTTTTGCGTTCCTCCTACTTATCGTCAAGTATAAACAGAAAGTAGCAAAGCTGGGGTTGGTTGATTATTCAGATTTTCTTTATACTTAACTATAAACAAGTTTTGAAATTGACAGGCGAAAGACACAGAAAATCTGGGTGCAAAAATAGAATGCTTATGACTTTTATTTACCATAGGGCATTAGAACAAGCTTCTGTACAACATGCCCTATAAATATCCATGCATATATACAAAATTGGCAGAAGTTGATTTTTAAATTACTCTAGCTATAAATGCAATAACTAATCATTATTGACATCGTTACACATTAAGTTTGTCTCACAATTGAATTTCATTTTAAGTACATCTGACAAAAACAGTACTTAGGAGAAACGAAAAAAAAATCACATTTTGCAAACGGTAAAAAGAAGACAACTCGATTTAAATATATTTTTCATTAGGCAATCTCTGCCTATTGATTTAAGTCTACAACACATACTCCCTTTACTGTGTTAGATAAATTCATTTTAACCGAACAGGCTCTTTACTGGAGCTTTAAAAATATAAAACTGTAAGAAAAAATAAATAAAACAATACAAAGTGTTGACTTAACTATATTATCTCACTCAGTTCATATATAAAATTTTCTGACTTTGTACAAGCTATGAAACATGCAAGGCACTTTCTCAGACACCGTAAAACACGAAATAAATAGGCTGACTCGAACAGTCTATCTTTGGACAGAAGGGGTGGACGGGTGTAAGTTGAGTGAAACTACACTTCAGTTGCCAACATCCCGTCACTGTTGTCTTCGGGCACATAATGATCTTCTATAACATATATACTACTGTGAGGGCACGTTCTCGACGACGACGACGCCTCACTGTGGCGAAAAGAAAGAAAATATATTAAGATGGTGTCCAAAAATGTTACGATCTTGAAGTCAAAATTCATCAAAACAAGTGCTTTTGATTCAAATACCGCTGTTTGTAAAATAAGTCGAGAAATTATGGGGTTTTAATCAAAATCAACCCGCTTCGAAAGTCAAACAGCCCATTCATGATATATTATAAAACACATTCGACACGTATGTAAATTAATAAGCCAAAACCAGCAAAATGTGTAATTTTACAATAATACATGTGTGATCACCAACACCAACCTCATATATATTAAATAGCACTGAGTTTCATTACCTTGTTTAAAAAATATAAATTACAAAGTTCACCAAAGAGTCAAGTGTACAGTGTTGGCTTGATGCAATATACAACTACTGTTGATACAACTTTAGCATCTATGTACACATTTAAAATAAATACTTATCAAAAAAAAAAAAAACTTACGTTTTTCTAACAATGTACAGTTAATATCTTCAGTTTCTAACTTATCGAAATATTATGTTTGCTTTGAACGTATTAATGTATTATCTAAACCATTTATCATAAAATTGATCTTCGATGAATTACGTCACGCTTACGTGAGTTATTTTACACATTCACGAAGTTATAAATTGCTAATGTGCAAAAATAATTAATTACCTTTGACTGACTGATGGAAGCGGCGCCTGGTGTGCCGACTGTTTCCTATCTAATGGTGTATTTGAATTAATTACACCTTTTTCTGAGTCTCTGTCCAGCACTTTGCTGGCACGGCTGCTGAGGCAGTCCGTATTAAGTAGTTTCGTAGACTTTGTCTGCGGTAATGAATGCTCTTTGGCAAACATAGCAGGGTCTTGCCCCTCAGTGCTTATGTTTAAGAACTTTGAGCTTGGTCGCTCGAAAGTATTAATTATTTGATTGTCTAAGCACTTTCTGTTTAAATTGTGCACTGAATTAAGTTCGTTTTGCTTCCGCATAACTTCTTCATCTTGCCTTTCTCTCTCCCGCCGTTTTTTTCTCCGAAGAAGTAGAAGAATCACCACTGCAACGATCACTAATATGGGAACCACGGCTGACAACGTGCCGATTAACGCCACGTGCTGTCCCGAGAGCCTGTCTTTGTCCGAGACGTGATGAGAGACGCCAGCTACAGCAGTCTTTGGTGGAGTGTCCACATTCTGCTCTACAACTCTCACCTCTGCAACGTTTTGCTCATTGTTGCGTACAGCCTGCTCGCACAGTTGTCCACTAAAGCCCCTTGGACATCACACACAAACACATTGCGCTGATCTACACAAGATCCTCCGTTCTGACAAGGATTCGAACTGCATTCGTTCACTTCGACGGAGCAATCCTTTGATGTGAATCCCGGATGACATTGGCAGTGAAAGTCGTTGACCAGGTCGTGACACGTTCCACCATTTGCGCAAGGTTTGGTAAGGCAGTCGTCCACGTTCATCTGACACAATGAACCAATGAAGCCCGGAACACACGAGCAATGAAAAGAATTTACATCATCCACACACGTCCCTCCGTTTAAACATGGATTCTCAGCGCAGTCGTTGATGTCCAGTTCACAGTTCTCCCCCATGAATCCCGTACCACAGATACACGTGTATCTGTCGGGTCGGTCCACACAACTTCCACCTGAAGAAGAAAACAAGAATTAAAGATTTTTTCCTACCTCTTAGATGAACGAACATTTTTATAATTTAGAAGTTCACTTGTGGACGTTGTGAATATGTTCAAGAAGCTCATTGGGAGTACACACCTACGCTTTCCAAGGCTGTTATATTTAATAAATGTCTACGTAGTAGACGGGATGTTAATATGTGTAAAATAAAAAAATATATTATTAGTCGTGAAACGACTCGCAGATCCCACAAAATAAACCTTATGCCACAACATAACATTAATTTTGGGTTATTTTTTATAATAACAAAACTACTTATACGTCGTGAAACGACTCCCAGATCCCACAAAATAAACCTTATGCCACAACAGAACATTAATTTTAGGTTATTTTTTATAATAACAAAACTACTTATACGTCGTGAAACGACTCGCAGATCCCACAAAATAAACCTTATGCCACAACATAACATTAATTTTGGGTTATTTTTTATAATAACAAAACTACTTATACGTCGTGAAACGATTCATAGTTCCACAGATAATGTAAGGTAACTAGGAGTATTTCATTTGATTGTTAAAAACAACATAAATTTCAGTTCTACTCGCATATCTACAAGTCTAGCATTAATTTTTGTTTAACCACTGTCCTCAACTTACCATTTTGACATGGGTTTGGTTCGCATTTGTTCTTCTGAATTTCACACTTTACTCCTGAGAATTCGTGTAGGCACAAGCACTGGTATCCTCCTGGTTGGTCTACACACGATCCTCCGTTCAAGCATGGGTTCTCGGTACACATGCTAGCGGAGGTCTCACAGTGCCGTCCGTAGTAACCCAGGGGGCAGTGGCACGTGTAGTTCTTCCCTGTACCCTAAAGGGTGAGAGATAGATGATCTTCATTTATACGCCCCTTAATATCGTAAATACTACTGAAGAAAGTTGATGACAATAAAGTGGCAGCTTATATAGTTGGATGTACCATGGCTTTTAATCAGTTGACATTCATAAAAGCAGATATCAAAAATCAGTTTCTAATACAATAACTAACGGAAATAACGTTTGTCACTTAATTCGCAAACTGATTAGTATTTATGTATATTTGTAAAAAAAAAAAGAATAATTATAATAAGATTAATTCTTATGAATCTTACGTTTACGAAATACAGATACATTTTTTTGCGCAACCTTACGAAATGTGATATGTATTAATGGACAAAAATGTTATTCTACCCTCAAACAGAATTCTAACTGAAATCTAAAACAAAAAGGGTTATTATTTACTGGCGTTAAAAATCTTAAGATTCTGACACCTAAGATTTAAGGCTGGAGATAAAAAACTTATAATAAAGAACATGCGAAAAGATATAAAAACTATAAGAACATCAACAACAGCTTTATGCTCAACGAGTAACAATAACGTACCCTGCACGTTCCGCCATTTAAACAAGGCTCATGGGAACAGTCATTGATGTGAGCTTCACAATCCAAACCCGTGAAACCCTCTGGGCATGTGCAAGTGTAGGATCCGTGCCCAGTGTTTGTACATGTTCCGCCATTCTTACAGGGTTTGTGGTTAGTGCAATAATTGAGATCTGTAAAAAAAAAAGAAAGAAAAAAAAATGGTGTTAGATCAGAACAGTTTACTATTTTATTCGGTAACAAAGTCTGGGTTCAATGTTTTTAACAACATAACACACATGAAAACAGGGAGTTTTAAAAATGTTATTTTCTCAACTTTTTATACCAGTTTGAGTGACTTTGATGCTATATCTCTAGATGTAGCCGTGCAAATTTTGAACGTTTTAAAGTGAAGGTTCTACTTCAAACGATTTAATACGGAAAATTAAACTTACCTTGGTTACAGAAGAGTCCACCCCATCCCTCCTCACAATTACACTGCCAAGGTTCAGAGCACGTGCCGTGAACACAACCTGGATACCGAATACACTCATGACAAGTAGGACCTTGCCAACCTTCCCGGCAACTAGAGATAAAAGAATGAAGCTTGAGGTCAATGTCTGATATTTAATAAAGTTAACAAAATTATGAAAAAAGTTGAGAAGGGCAACAATGGTTTTTTAAGTTTTATACTGAAAATGAACAAATTAGCATGATGTCAAACCATAAATACACAAAAACGGAAACTACTAGGTAAAAGAATACCAAAGAAATCCGAGTGACTGTATTTGAACCATTTCGACAAATATTCATAATACACCCCCCACCCACTCCTAACTCTTCGAACTATAAAAAAACTAAAATTCTGAACTAACAGAAAACACCATGTCTGTATAAGTACGGACTATTCTTATTTTGTAATTTCCCCCCAAAAAGGGTGCCGAAGGCCGCATGGAGGGGGTCACCGTTTTTAACCACTTACAACACAATACAGTAGTGTGTTGTCTGTCAGTCGACACTAAAATGACGTCACATAAGGGACGCTTTAGCGTTGCAATTTGTACTGTCGTGACGTCAGTAAAATGTGCGCATGTCATGAATCACGAGAAGAA
Source organism: Limulus polyphemus (assembly GCF_000517525.1). Lineage (NCBI taxonomy): Eukaryota > Metazoa > Arthropoda > Merostomata > Xiphosura > Limulidae > Limulus > Limulus polyphemus. The sequence goes on along the minus strand of NW_013666849.1, from coordinate 137,720 downwards.
TTATGCATTCTGTAGGCTGCAACACAGCATGACATATGAACTTCAAACGCAATAAATAAAAATAATTGTTACTCTTAATTTTGGTGTAATTTACTCTTGAAACAGAACACTTTCGGAAACCCCGCGGAAGTACATCTAGTCAAATAACTGATATACGTGTTTATTTATTATAATCCGTTTGGTATTTCTGTGTCTGTAACCGATTCTAATCAAAATCGCTTATCATTTTAGATATATAACCACATATTTCCCACTGGCAAGAGGTCATTGTTTCCCTAATTGTAATTCGCACCTTTGTGACGCCAACGCCATCTACGTTCATTCGTTTTGTTGTATGTTCTCACAGTTCATAAGGTGTAGAAAATTAAGACAACCATCTTTTAAGATCTCGGATCGTCTACTACGTGCCTTAAGATTTTTATAACACATCAAGACAGCCTGTTGTACTTCTTCCCTCAGCCATTAAACACATTTAAAATCTTAGCGCGCGTGCTTTCCCACGGAGTAAACGAATCAAGGCATGAAAGAAAACTGGACTTACATGCACTCGTTAGGCTGGTTGCAGTAGCCATGCTGGTTGTGACAGCCTGGAAAACAGACGGCTAAAAAAAAAGAAGAAAAGTATTTCGTTGTAATAACAAAAACAAACAATGAATTATCGATACAAGTTTTTTTTTCTCTTATTTAAGCAACCTTATAAAACTACCTAAAATATATTTTAGTCTCACAATGAGAATGCCATAAACAGATTTTAAAGGAATTTTTTTTTCATAATCCCCATTATTTTCTCATAACGCTTAACATACAAGTAAGCTAGAACCGTGTTCATCTCATCACTTCGTTAGCTTTTACGATTTTTTCATATTATCTTGTAATACTGTTTATATCCTTATAGTTATAAATTCCCAAACCTTACACTATTTATTATTAACAGACGTTTAAACCAAAACAAGGAAATATGAATATTTTTATCGCTATCATAAAACGTCATTCAATTAGTAAGTAAGTAAGTCGGTGCTTGCACACACTAAAACAAAAAACCGTTTATGAGACAGTTATTTAACTTCTCATACAACAGACAATAACTTCCTGGGAGTTTTGGAGTTGCGCGGCAGCAACAAGAAGTGGTCTTGACTTGAGAACGCGTCATTGTTGGAAGACGTCACCGAATTAAGGGTGGCGCGCACTATAGCGACAGCTGGCCCCAGAGGCGAGCAGATGTCGGCAATGGTCCCGCCCCCTTGCGGAGGTGACCTACATTACCTGTAACCTGCGGATGGCTCGTTTTACTTCACAAAATCGTATAAAAAAAAAGAAAGAAGTTAAACAATTTTTCACATTAACCGTAATTTCCAAGCCATACAATGCTGCGCTACTTGTTGAGCACGACGTGGTGCGTGAAGAACATAAACACGCGAATTATCATCAAAAGGAAATAACTTCCCTTCTTCAGAGATCAAGCGTTACACGATTCTGGTCATGCTCACCTTCGGAACAGTACTCTCCTGTCCACCCCGACAAACACACTTTCTCACCCGTCGAACTGCACGTGTAGTGACCAAACTTGTCGTTCCTCGGTCGGCAAAGTTTGGAACACGTTTCACCGTAGTAGGTATCATCACACAGAACTCGGTAAGTATACAGCATCGTGGTGTTGTTTCTTCGGTGTGTACCTTCCGACCACCGTGGGCTGACTTCCAGATAACGCTGAATGGCAAGTCGTGTGATCAAAGATCTACCTCCTGGAAAATCGATTCAATTACTAAAAACATACAACGTAATTAAAGTTCCCTTATAAGTACATTAGTATAGAAATACCGTGAGCACTTTCTAGGCACGAGTTATCTTTACCCGTACAGTCGTGAGACAAATAGTTTAAGTAATAATAAAATTCGGCCAAGTTTTCAAGCTGTTCAAAGTCCTTCAACACCATTAAATCAATATACATTTATTATTATTTTACTGTCCTTATCTAAATTTGTTACTTTAAGAAAAATCACCATTTACCGTAACAAGGTTTGAAATACTATTTTATTAATTTTTTTTTTTCATAAAACTTCAAGTGTAATAATCTTCCACAAATAACAATAAAAATAAACTACTAGGCTTAGCTTACGTATCAGCTAAGGATTGAATTTTTAGTTTGTATTCACGTTCATACAAATATCTAAACGTTTTCACTACTTATTATTGCAGCCCTTGTTTATTACACGCTCAGCTAAATGTTTTTTATTGTTAAATTACAGTTAAAATACCCACAGGATTACAATGAAAAAAGTATTAATAAAGTGAATACTGCCATTGCAAACAAATTTCCTTGCGTGACATACATTTGACCGAGAATACCAATAGATGGCGCCTTGATGCCAGACTTACTGTACAACAAATGACCCTCAGGTCTGAGAAATAAGTTTCCCACGGTCGGTAGATTACGGCCTTGAAAATCAGCGGGAAGGGGGAAAGATGCAGAGCACAAATTACACCAGATGGCCAGCTGACCGCTTCCGTCAACGTCGCTAGCCTTTCAGGAAACGCAAAGAAATGAGAAATTTTACTTGCTGGTGTTGGCCCTCCCCACTGACCACGAAATGAGAGACAGCGTCAGAAAAACAAGCCATCTCTTCTACAGACAAACGTAACGTTCCTAAAAAGTTTCGTTGGCGAAACTATAGCTAACCATTATCACCTGTATTAGGGTTTTATGGAAGCTTATCTTAACCTTTTCCGAGAAAAATATTCCAACAATCCAACTTTTGCAGAAAAATATTACCTAGTTTACTGACTATCTTTTGGAAGTAGATTACCACATGAAAGCCATGATACAGTGGACTACAGAAATTCTAGGCACGGTGTTGCAGAATAAATTGTGAAAGACACAATGAAGCGCAAAAGGTAAAGCACTAAAACAACTATCATTTACTTGAAACAAAAATACAAACGAAATCGTATTTGAAATTGAAACTGTTTACATCTGATCTGTTGAACTCTGGAACTAAGCGAGTCATCACCGACATTGGTTTACAGTACGACAGATATAATGAAAACATTCATTAAATAAGCTTGTATGGAAGAGAACCTGCACATGGTTAGCGAGAACTGATGCTTTTAGACTATTATCGGTCGTTATTTGTATTACCCTAGCGTTAAGCTTCGGAGTCGTTCCACACACAACTGAAATACTAAAATATAAGTGTACGGCTAACAACAGTAAAATCGTACTGTCCAACATGATTAATGTTTACAGAGTCGTACCCAAATTAGCTGATGGTTTTCCAAGACTGAAAGATATTCCGTGAAATGTAAACATTATCCAACCTAATAACAATAGCAACGACAGTCATGATCAGTGAAATGTAAACATTATCCAACCTAATAACAATAGCAACGGCAGTCATGATAGATTAAGTAATCAAAAGTAAAGAATGTTAATGTTATTAATATTTTTGAACAGAAAATGAAACCGCTGCACAAATAGGGGAATTGAATAAAAAAACAATTGCAACTTACGAGTACATATGATAATACACAAGTTAGTGCTAAAACTCAATATTACAACATACGAGTACATCTGATAATACATAAGTTAGTGCTAAAACTCAAGGTTACAACATACGAGTACATCTGATAATATACAAGTTAGTGCTAAAACTCAATATTACAACATACGAGTACATCTAATAATACACAAGTTAGTGCTGAAACTTACCTCCTTCAACTGAGCTAACATGCCAAGCTTCGACAATCAGTGAAAACGTTCCCTGAAAGACAACAGTGTCATTCTGTATTTTCACAATAATTTACTTGCGATAAATTCTGTTTATACATTTTTCATTAAGATTTATAAAGTTTATCGTTTTTTTGAGGCTGCAGGTTAAAATTACGTACACCGAAGCATTCATTTATTATTATTACCGCTTTTTTTTTTTTTTAAGAGGAACAACGCTAGCAAATCAAGATACTTATTTTATCAAAGTCGGTTACCCATTCTCAGCACGTGGTTTTGTAACCAATTAAAAATCAGTTGTTCAACTCTAAGTAAGCGTACACACAGAGGTTGGTGACCGGGTCTTCCAACCGTGGACAGTCTCTCTGCTCCACTGGTTCAAATTGTAGGAATAGCAGGAGAAACAAAAGGCAAGGCTAACTTTATAGCCGACTTTAGGCAAATAAACGGGATAAGCACAGATAAGGGGCTGTTTTATCTCGGGATTACCGATCAACAAGCACGGTAACGATCTGTCATCATTATTAGTAGTATCGTATTTATATTACGATCTGATCACAGCTTATTTTAATGGATCAATAAAAGTAAGTTCGTAAATTCGGGTTTTTTACAACCACGTCGGCATTAAACCCTTGCAATGTTTATATGGTTTAAACTCCTTAAATTTATGCGACTTGTAGGAAATCAACTTAGTACTCATTTTAAATCATTTACACTTTCAAAACTTACAACACAATATAATAATATACCGTTAACAAAATAGTACACACAATATAATAATATATTGTTAACAAAATAGTACACACAATATAATAATATATTGTTAACAAAATAGTACACACAATATAATAATATATTGTTAACAAAATAGTACACACAATATAATAATATACCGTTAACAAAATAGTACACACAATATAATAATATACCGTTAACAAAATAGTACACACAATATAATAATATACCGTTAATAAAACAGTACACACAATATAATATATTGTTAATAAAATAGTACACACAATATAATAATATACCGTTAAAAAATAGTACACACAATATAATAATATACCGTTAAAAAATAGTACACACAATATAATAATATACCGTTAAAAAAAGTACACACAATATAATAATATACCGTTAATAAAACAGTACACACAATATAATAATATACCGTTAAAAAATAGTACACACAATATAATAATATACCGTTAATAAAACAGTACACACAATATAATAATATATCGTTAATAAAATAGTACACACAATATAATAATATACCGTTAATAAAACAGTACACACAATATAATAATATACCGTTAAAAAATAGTACACACAATATAATAATATACCGTTAAAAAATAGTACACACAATATAATAATATATCGTTAATAAAATAGTACACACAATATGAAAAGGCCGATATATAATTATTATAATAGTTGATAGCTGACATGTTTTTGTTTTTTTGAAAATTGTTTAAATATAGTTTAAAATATAAGCAACTTACTTCATAAAGCTTTAAACTGGCAAAGAAAACTTCGCCTCTTCTAGTCTAATTTATTGATCAATTACTTTGTTTAATTACGAACCAGAATTATGATGAGACTATACACTAATATTTATAAGCAAGAACAACATACTTAACTAGGTATACAGTCATTACCAGGCTAATCTTTAGTTTTAGTCTACGTAGGTAGCTACTATCAGAATATTAATTATACAAAAAATATTATCAAAACTGAAAGAAAATAGAAAACTTACCGGCCACGAAAAATCGAACGAAAACCGAACTTTTTTATCCAAGTGATAAACTGAATTATTAACCATCACGGGCGTTATGACTTCTCCGAACGTGCACGGCGGGTTTGGGTCAATTGTTGTTTGATAATGTTTCAAACATACACGAAAAGATGTCCGACAAACACTACTGCACGATCCTTGGGCAGTACGATACCCACTACAACAGTTCCCCTCAAAATCTCGCCCGTAGTCGTTAGTAAAGGAGACAAGTCGAAGTTCGAAAACTCCAGAGCCGTGAGTCTGAAAATAAACAAAAACTTGAGTCAAGTCATGGCTTTCACTAACACTCCAATTTCAAAGTTGTAACAGGGCCATGACCCGAAAATCTCACGTAATAAAACAAACAACAAAACAACTCAATTATCGGTTCCCACGGCACCAAAACAGAGAGAACGTGTTCTGGATTTTTACGAAATTCTACATGTGCAAAAAGATTTCTAAACCCACACTGACATCTAGTGCTTTTAAACGTCATACCTTAGCGCGCGCGTGCACACACACAAAATTTGATGCCTATAATTCATAGAATCACGCTACTATATTACTAGTACACTCGATAATCAAAGTTATGGGCTGGAAATATTTAATAAAGTTTCACAACTTAGGATTTATAAATAAATGGTGTTTAACTACAAAGTTAATTTTTAGTTTTATTCTAGAAAGGAACTTACCAGGGATATCGCAGTAAAGACGAGCAAGGCAGAATGAACTAGAGACGGTTTAATTCGCCGCCCCATCGCGCCAGTCCACAGACTTCTTCCAGACTGTCGAAAGACGCTACTGTGCTAAACTGAAGTCAGCCTCGCTTTCGACCAGCTCAGGCTCCGCCTCAAATTGTAATTGACAGCACTCTGAAATATAACAGGCACAATCCACTGTCAGATATGTATTGTTGGCACGTAAATTTCACACAAGATATTCACACTATCGAAGACTTTTACAGTTATAGTATCATATCAAAATCCATAGGTTCTGTATGAAGCCGGATCTTTGCTGCAAAATATATTATTTATATCGATGCTTGTTTCCACACACGTATATCCAAGTAGATTTTTACCTAGAGCGTATCGGGAGACACATCACACGTGGAGGCACAGACTAGCGAGCACAGAGCAACCAAGTGATTCTGGCAGCAAGGCGCGTGGCACGAGGGTTTTATATAGGGCCGGCTGCATATATTACTAGCTAGCATAATGAGGCCCTATTGAAATAGTCCCCACTAGTCGAGAACCTTTCAACGCTTCAGTGATATCAACCACAGAGGAAGTTTTTAACGTGTAACTTTCTCTTTTCGCCTTCTGAAGTAAACTAGAAACTACGTACGTTGAAAGATTTAAACATGCGATATTTGTAATATTGCCGCACCCGGTTCAAATAAACAGCTGATAGCAAACTAATTTACATGAGAGAAAAATTAAAACACATTTTAGAATCTTTCCGAGTTAGACAAGCTCGACGTTTCAATGCTTAGTACAGCAACAGAAAACCTGGATAATTTATTTTCGGAAATTGTAAAACTTGAAATGAGACAAATTATATTACCAAAAGTAATTTAAAAGTCGATCAACAGATGGCGGGAGGTGATCTTAGTTTTGAAAAATACACAAATATGATAAAGCTTTTAGGAGTTTAATTTAATTAAGGGAAAAACAATTAGAGATTTAAAAAGACACCTTTGATTCCAATAATAAAATTAGCATAGTTATTAATGCTGGATAAAACAAGTTCATACAACATAAGATGACGCTCAGAAGTGTAACTTGTTTCTCTAAATTTTTATTTTATATTTTAAGATATTTTGGTTGGAAACACTAACGATACCGATTACCTACAATATTCAAAAAGTGTTACCGATGGTTTACATAAGCTTTCTTCTGCAACTCATGCACATCCGCAAACTTACCGAATTCCATCATTCTTGGGAAAGCTGTTTAGGATTTATAATCTGATAAACATTTTATTAACTTTCTTTATCATGCTTTTATTATTATTATTATTATACACGTACCAGAAGGACAAAAAAAAGTTTTGTAAAACCTTAAGGAGAAATAATCTGTTGAAAAATCAGTGGACTCGGTAGCAAGCAAGATATTTTTTGGTTTTGTTTAAGTATTGAGTAATCTCAAATAACTTATGTACAGAGTATTACTCAACTACAAGTCTACCCAAATAGAAGGTATTCTAAACAATACACCCTACTTTGGAGTGTAGACAGAATAACCGAGGACATCTGCTTGCGAGAACGAGTCACACCTGCCGTTGCCATCACGGCAACATTACAGCTAAAGTTAATTACCAAACTATCGTCTTCTCTCAATAGATGGCGACTTTCTTTGATTCATAAAATTATACGAGTGTTAAATATAAATATTTTTCTTTCATTTCAAACTCTTACAATTTTGTTGAAACTAATTTTGAATTGCTCATTTTCATAAAATCAAGGTACAGTAGGTTTCAAAAATCTACCGAAAAACAATATTAACATATATTTATCACAAGCACAATATATATTTTTACACTATATATTTCAGTAAGAGCAAACCGATAACTTGTATGTATATTTGACATTCTATCAAGTCTAAGTAGGTTGTTTTCATATATAGATTTTCAGAGGTAAATAAAACAGAAACTCACCCAATATGGCCATCAATACACAAGACAATTTTTGTCACTTTTAACTATTACACAAGAAATACCAATGGATATTCTGTTTCCTATATCGTCTGGTAATGGCTTTTCTGACGAGCACGAAATATTAGCATCTTTCACCTTTTGAGAGTGTGCACAGCTGCACAAGGGATTAATGAAAGAGTCCCAAGGGCCTTATGCAGTAAGATATCTAAAGAACCTTATATGAAGCTTTTCGTCGAACAATTTCCTCAGATCTGCGCCTAATCTCGAGGTTCCAGGGACGCGTGTCGGTCGCGTGCAGTCAGCCATCTCGACCAATCAGAGAAGCGCACTAATTGATTGTAACAAGTAGCGCGTGGCTCTAGAATACCAACAAAAGAAGATTAAATGTAGCCGTATTTAAGTGTTTTGTATTTGTAATAAAGATTTTTTGCTTATATATCTTCAAATATACAACGTTGATAGGTGACATGCTCTGGCGATTCAGTAGTGACATCTGCCGGGCAAGTAAACAATCCACAGGCGATGTTTTTAATATTCATGGCTGGAAATAAACTTGAATTTTTGTGAAGCTATAAGGTTGTAACGTGTTTTAGTACACCTGTATAAAGATTTCCGTTTAGTTTTCACACACTGTCGAACTGAATTAGTTACCACATGTTTTCTACAGGGAATATAACAAAAAAACAGTTTGTATGTCTTGTTAAAGTACTTATACGGTACGTATTCACTTGTAAAGCGATATACCGAATCCGGTTTGAATTTGGTTATACAACGTCATTTTCAAAAAGGCGGTACAACTAAGTAGTTAGCGTGCCTTACTACGGATTTGATAGTCCCTTGTTCGCGTCCCATTATCGCAACAAAATAAAAATTCGCGTTAAGCACTTTGGGCCCGTGGGTGTGTTGGATGAACGAGTGAATGTCAAATCCTACTAATGTACAAAATAAAAATAGGATGCATATGTCGTAATAAAAACTTCAATTTCTCATGTTGTATAACTTCTAGGCTGGTTGTGCGATATTATACCACAATAAAACTAAGAGCAAATGTATGTGATTAAAATGATTAGTGCCATTGTGATTTAACTTCACAAAAACCACAGATCAACTCCAGTTTCTCTAGTAACTTAAAAATAATTATCGTTAAAGTCATAAATAACATTCAACGTTAAACTGGTACACAATTAAAAACATTTTGTTTAGGCCTTCAAAAAGTTGACGACTCTACGTTTCGATGTTAAAACGTCATCCTCAGGATGTAACGTTGAAACACGTAGTGTCGTCAACTTTTTGAAGGCCATATATAGGCCTAAATAAAATGTTTTTAATTGTGTACCAGTTTAACTTTGAATATTATTTACGATTTTAACTTTATACACAAGTGCCTAAATACTATAATTAATCATTATCGTTTCATTAATATATCTAAATGCTCCGATAACGCCTACTTGATAGGTGTTTATTAAAAACCGCGCATTATTCTAATTACACATTCTCCATCCTTTACAAAATCTGGTACTACATGTGACGGGTTAACTAATCTATTTATTATAAATGTCAGATTGGTGTGTTATGATGGGAGTGTTATAACAAACTACGGACTTGTTTTCATACCGTTCACTACCGGCGGAATCCACATATTGTACCATATTGAATAAATGTATTCCTTCGCCTATTGGAAGCTTCAGTGTACCGAACTTATAGAAAAAAGTGGAACAAGTTACCCATTTTCTACGTAAAATATACAGGGAATACGATCAGTAATTAGTGGGGGTTTACTGATAGTATCTTTGTATATATTTCTCGTGTGACTGATATGTTGGTACAACACTTGGACTCACAAGGAATATGGTGAATAAATAGTTTTAAAAAATGTTTCAAAACAGATTGGTTGAAAAACCATAGTTGTTGTTGTTTTTCATAGTTCATTTTCACACAAAAATAGGACCACCATAAAAATACAGGACTTGGTAGGTTTTATACAGGTTTAGTAAACGTCGAATATCAACCGTTACTATATTTCTAACTATTACGGCAATATTATGAAAATACACAGACTATTTTTTAGTGCACCTGTAAAAGTCCACAAGTGTTTACGATAAATTGGTGTGTTTGAACTAGAATTTGGTCCACGGAACGACAAGAAATAGAAAGACCAGCGTCCACTACATGATTGTGATTTATTGGCATTTATAGAGAGCCTAACTGACACGTGTAAAAGGTATGACATAACAAGAGTCATGATATGTTTCCTGTTTTTCCTGTTGCTGACCTTGTTAAGCTTATTCTGTCTTGATAGGCGGCAAGCGTCGCACCTTTCTCTGTTTAAAAAAAAAAAGAAAAAGAAGGTCCAATTAAAGGAAGCTTAATACCGGAAACGACATATGTGCGTCACAGCTACTGCGTACATCAACTACACCACATTCATAAAACGATGTAGGGATTTAATAACTAGCCAAATGGTCATTGTGATATTTTCTAAATACTAACAGATTTTGTTTATCTTAAGCTGCCATTTTGATCCTCGTCGTTTTCCCTGTCTTACAAAAACCACAATTGTAGCTTGTATGTCTGTATCTGTTTAACAATGATCTCGCTGTACAAGTCTTTTAAAAGCACCACGTGTATAAGGAACATACAATATTTTAACAAAAATACGATTCAGGTCCACAGACACTCAGGTACTTAGTGGGACGAATATGTCGAATATTAGTTTTAAGATATTTTTAAAAACTCGTTTCTGTTAATGTTATCATACAACGACTGACTAATATCTTGTTATGAAAGAACATACGATATATGTGGGTAGGGGTTATTTTGTTTGTTTGTTAAGCACAAAGATGCACAATGGGCTATTTGTGCTTTACCCAACGCGGGTATAGATTTTTAGTGTATATAAATGATATGAACTAGTCTATATCATAGAACTATATCTCTCTTACATGAATATAAATGATATGAACTAGTCTATATCATAGAACTATATCTCTCTTACATGAATATAAATGATATGAACTAGTCTATATCATAGAGCTATATCACTCTTACATGAATATAAATGATATGAACTAGTCTATATCATAGAACTATATCTCTTACATGAATATAAATGATATGAACTAGTCTATATCATAGAACTATATCTCTCTTACATGAATATAAATGATATGAAATAGTCTATATCACAGAACTGTATATATAAATATATATACACACACACACAGACATACTCCCAGTTTGCCCCCGTTAGTATAAAGGTCCACCTTTCGAAAACGCTCGGGTTATGGGTTTTTTTTCATTATTTTCTATCAATACTTCTTCAATCTGCTCGTTTTTCTAACATCGTGAATATAAAGTGTATGTGACTGTTTTTTAACGTACGTTTTATTAGTATGGATTTACTTTTAGTGTCGTACTTCAGACAATCCCAATCACGTATAGTTTCATGAAATGTAGTCAAATACCAGTCATTAGGCCTTTGTGCAAGTTTGACCACAAATAATGCCGATAAGAAATAGAAATATCCTGATAACTAACAAAAAATCGAGAAGCTGGAATTTGGTCCGATTTGCTTAAAGGTTAAAATATCGCACAATACAATAATTACTAAGCTGTCATAACGGCTTGAGCTATGAAACAGAATCAATTTTAAGTCTGATTTTTACATATACACACATATATATTTCTACGTACTCCAGTAGATAGATATATGTATATAAAGACGTTGCTCGGAATTTATCGAAAAACCTACCAAACTAAGAGACAAGACCGTCATTTCCTCTGACAGTGTTGGTGGCAGACTTTTACAAGTATTTTGTCCTTACATTCGCTCTGGGAAAGGTTAGTGAAATCATTCTGTTTATGATCAGAGCCTGTGTCCAACAATTTGTAAATGTACATTAATTTTTTTTCCTGTTCTACATCGTAGGGGAACACCTCAAAAGTAAACCCGCGAGAGGGGCACGAACGAATCAAATAGTTTTATCACCGATTTCCTTTCTCAGTTTAAGCGACCGAAAAGGAAAAACAACAACATCCGAAACTAAATCATGAAAAAAACCACAAAACTAAGTGATCTAATTAACGCAAGCTTTGTTATTAATAGTGAAAACTTAAAAAAAAACTTTTGATAAATATAAAACGATCATTGTTCTCTTCAGAAATTTAGAAGCATATTTTGCAAAAGAACTAACACAGGTATCTTCCAAGTTTAAAAACTTCTAATACAACAAACAGCCATGTTGATTTCAATTCCTGTTGAAGTTAAAGTGATCAGGAAGTGAGATCGTCCATAAGTGTTAAAATATGATCAAGAAAACTGTGAAACAGAAGGAATAGTAAGAATAAGATACTTTGTTCTCATTGGAACCACATTCATTGCTTTAGATCGCTCAGAGAATTAATTGACAGACTTAGATATATATATGATTGATCAGGCCCCAACCAAATAACGTTTACTGTTCTTTCTCCCAAGTGTGCAATTTGACCTAGATGTTATGAGCATGTTGAAAACCTCCTTACAGTGGAAATCTAGATAAAAATGGATAAGCCTTGCTTTAGGAAGATTTTTTTCATCAACATCAGAACAACATTTCGGGAAATTCAGTGCGTTTTTCGAAGCAACAGATCAAGTCCCAAACTTTTGCAAACTTTGATATGAGAAACTGGTCTAACAATGTTGCCGCCAAAACAGTTTTGTATTTTCTGTATGATCGACTCAGGATTTTGGTGTTAGAAATAAAAGTTCATGCTTCTGTATTTACTTGCATATTCCAGACATACGAGATGAACTTAACTTTACACTAATTTTGTCTTTAGGAACCATCTTTTTAGTTTATAGGTATAAGATTGGAACTAGTCTATCCTGGTTCCTGACTTGCATGATGGTTAGTCTGTGAAGTGATCTCAGTGGAGTGTTGTCTGGTTTGCTTGTTATGCACAAGGATATAGTAGTTGGGAACTCTGGCTTTCCTTTTCTGTAAATTTGGCTTGACTAGTGAAGTAGATGCAGTAGGATTTTGAGACGTTCTGATAGATATTAGGACTGACTATTATTCTCAGATAGAACTTAACTAGCTTTACGCGAATATCTGAAAACAAACAAATCTTCGTTGGCTGTCCCTTAGTTTGGATGCAATGGGATTTTGAGACCGTTCTGATAGGTATTAGGACTGACTATAATCCCAAGATCTGTTTGTTTTCAGATATTCGCGTAAAGCTAGTTAAGTTCTATCTGCGCTAGCTGTTTCTTAGTTTGAACTCAAACTGATTGACTATAGGGATAAGGCAGCTAGTCAACAACACTAACCATCAAATCTTGTCTGACAAAATAGTGGGATTTAACCCCATGACGCACCCATAGTTTCAAAGTACGCAGGATGATTTTTTTTTATTTCATTTATTTTTGGCAATATGACGTGAACGTTGTACCCACAGATACACAGTCCGGCATGGTGATAGATTGGTAAAATTGTTTTGTGTGTTGTCCAGCAACCTTTTCCACAGATTGTCCGACCAGTAAATAGAAAGTATTTCTGTTGAAAGGTTTTGTTCAGAAGTTGCAAGTTACGTGCCTTATTTGTGAAAATACGTTGTTTTATTGTGGATAAATTGTGTCAGTCTCATTACTATTCGAGTCACACTTATCTACAACTTACTTTACCTCTTGGGATTATTTCCTTGAGAACTGGTTTTTAGTTGTACCTTGGAATCCCACAGAGACAACAATATTGACTAGGTTGTCCAACTCATAATATAAATCCTAAAACAAACAAACAAACAAAAAACACTTAACTAAAAAAAAAAACACATTTTTGCTCCAAATGTGCCTTTTTTTAAGGAGTCACGTTAATCTACGTAAACTCGTTTGTACTAGGTTATAGTGCTTCAATGAAAACGGATTTTGCGCGAAATATGAAAAATAACAAGTTACTTTACACTTAAACTGTAGTTAACGGTTCAGTGTATAATGAGAAATTGAAAAAATAAATTCCTGATACGATTTTTTTCACAACAATAAACTAGTACTTACAGTATCCAAAACACTCAAAGGCCCAACGTACATCAAAAAGGGCATTTACAACATCCACAAGAATATACATTCAAATATGTTGGAAAAACAAAAATACACAACAAAAGCTGGAATTCAGGGGCACAACGGACATATAAGACTGTAGTATTGAACTATCTGTAACAACCAATCATGCAAGAGATCAACATATAACAAAACATTGAAATAACAGGATATGAGCCACATCCAAGAAAAATAAAGAAAATAAGCCTTCTAAACCCACCTAACCAATAACACTCAGTCAACTTAACACAGAGGTAAAAAAAAAACGTGGATACCCCTTTTTAGAATATCCAAGCATATTATTCATTGCATACTGAAAAAAAAAAAAACGCTTAGATTTGATAATTAGTTTTTCAAGTCCACCACTCTTGCCTTTCGCATTGGCCATACCGTTATATCTAGGGTATAGGTGAGCATAACTTGACATTCTAGCAGTAGTCAACACGAGTCTGGATCAAGTTGGACAGCAACTGGAATCAACTGATTCTAGAATAGTGCTTAAGCGTCCCCTGGCGTGCTGATCCTCCTCCTAAGGTATCCCTTCGTGACAAGAAGCAATAATTTTGAGTTTTATGAAATCTTATGAAGGCAATAAGTATTTCAAGTAAAGTTTACCAATTATCAGTTTCTTGTTTCACCAGGCGCATATCTTATCGATATAATTTGGTTTATTTTCGGTAGAGATTCTAATTCTTTCCCTAACTGAAATGTTTACAAATAACATGAACACTTTAACTGGAAAACACTATTTTCGAGTTAGTGTAAAAAAAAAAAAAAAAAAATACGAAATCGCATGTTACTGAATATTTAATCTATTGTCTTGGCAATTCTTCTCAATTGACAAGTCGTCACGTGGAATATCTTCTTATGAATTTCCTTCCCTAGTCGTCTCTGGAAAGTCAATTATCTGGAGCTGAACTTTCGATTTATGATCATTTTGCTAGATCGCCAAAATTAGAAAAAGTACACGTAGATTTTCGCTTTCTCTCTGCCCCTTCCCCCTAGAATTGTCTGTCACAAGAAGCTGTGGTTTCTTCAATTTTTGAGACAGCGTAACAGGAAGTTGTAGCACTTGTCTTTTCATTAGTTTAAGCAGCAACAGTTTAATTATTCCTTCTAATATTAACATCTTCATTTCATTTTACTGCGTGGTTTGGCAAAATCCTGAAAAGAGCACCCAAATCTGCATTTTCTTCCATTTTCCTTTCCTGGTATTGAGCATCATTAAAACCCTACCTTCCACTGACCCAACCTGTTTTCCTTCAGTCCACTGTTTAACTTTATTAGACTTACTTTTTTTTAGTTCTCCTGCAATCTTTTACAAACTTTTTACGAAGTTAAAAATTATGTTTTTATGAAATATTTATATTTTACGCAATTTTTATAAACAATGAGAAATTTAAAATGTACATTGATGGAAAACTGGACGATTCTCCCCTGGTGTCCCATTGGTTATTCTCAGCAGACGTTCTCAACTCGGGAAACACAACAATAGAGGCGATTTATATACACAACGTGGCAAACGAATTATCCAATACAATTATTATCACTTTTATTTTATAACTCTTCCATTCTGCCTACGTAACTGCCATTTTATAAAAAGTGCGCGCACACGTGTGCGACTCTGAAGCGGTTGTCTTTTTAACTTGGTTGCTGAAGATACGATCAGCTCTGTAACAAACATGACAGTTTTTCGCATCGGGTAGTTTTCTCAGTAATATATTCTAGAATGTTGTTTAAGAACAAAGATTCACCACGACTATGAAACAAACCACTGTCGACGATGTGGCAATGTTTACATGCTGGAAAAAAAACATCCAATCCAAGAAAACATTGTTTACATGCTGGAAAAAAAACATCCAATCCAAGAAAACATTTATGTGAAACAAACTGTTGACGTTTACCATGTTACATGTATCGTTATATTCATAACTAGCTGGAGTATCCGTCCCCTGGACGAAAGTTACGTAATTTCATGATTAATGAAAGGTTATCTTAGGACATTAAGTTACTTACCTTATATGTAATTGTAAGAGACGCCCATAAAAACTACAAAACACAAAATGTGTAACAGTAAGTTTTCATGCATCTCAGCATGGACCCAACAAATCTTCAGCCAAATTTGTTGAAGATCTATCAACAGGGGGACGAAGTAGTGGTAAATAAACGCCCATTAAAACCGAAACTTGTATGTATCTCCTCATGGATCCAATGATCCATCCACACCCTGCAAAGTAGTTACATGGACAGACAACAGACAGTACTATTATATTTATATAGATATTCAAAGACTTTAAAAAACTAAAGTAAGGCTCATGTAACAATAGTTTCTTGTTAGCAGTCTTATGATGTAATATCAGAGATACTAAATAACGTATCGTTGGCTAACAACGATACGTTATTTAGTATGTCTGATATTACATCATAATAAGACTGCTAAAGTCTTATTATGATGTAATATCACCAAATAACGTATCGTTGTTAGCAGTATTATTATGATGTAATATCAGAGATACTAAATAACGTATCGTTCTTAGCAATATTATTATGATGTAATATCAGAGATACTAAATAACGTATCGTTATTTT
>NW_013666849.1:116954-120039 GCF_000517525.1 Limulus polyphemus | reverse complement strand
ATGTAATATCAGAGATACTAAATAACGTATCGTTGTTAGCAGTCTTATTATGATGTAATATCAGAGATACTAAATAACGTATCGTTGTTAGCAGTCTTATTATGATGTAATATCAGAGATACTAAATAACGTATCGTTGTTAGCAGTACTATTATGATGTAATACCAGACATACTAAATAACGTATCATGATTCGCCAGCTCACGCTCTATACACCGTAAATACATTTAAAAGTTACGTTTTAGAAGCCGAAAGTTGGAAAACCATTACAAACTAACAGGCTGAAAATTTGTAATAAAAATCACAAACTGCAGATATTTTTTTTTTATTGCCACGTTTCTCTTAATTTCTACATACGGACATATTAAGTAGTACGTGGAACAAAATCTGTAGTTTACGTGATCATTATTATAACGCATTTAGTTGATGAAGACACAGTACTTGATATATTGTTTACATACCAACAATATAAGTTACCCAATTGAACATTGAAACATACATTGTTTGCATCATAGGTGGCAGGCACTCAGGCAAACACTCGCACCACGCTAGTTATTTATAAATATTATATGCTGTATAAATATCAAACATTTTATTCGGAAATTATGAACACGCATGAAATTTTATTAAAATCCATACCATGCTATTAATGAATCCATTTAATTTGTAATGCATTTTAATTTGGCTTCTTGATCCCCCTCCCCCTATTCCTATGTGCTTTGGTTTGGAGTGCTTTTTCATGTCAGTAGCACCTTGTTCAAAATTCAGAACCTAAAACTGGTACAAACTCTAAAAATGTTGATCGTCCCTGTTGAATGGTTGTAATGAACGTGTAAAAAATATATAAATATAATAGTACTGTCTGTTGTACGCCCATGTAACTACTTCGCAGGGTGTGGATGGATCTTCACTAAATTTGGTATGGAGGTTCATTAGGTCCATGCGGGGGTACATGCAAATTTCCAGTTTTGCATTTTGCTTTTTTTTTTATTGGTCGTTTTTTACCACTATCTCGGCCCCTTTTGATGGATCTTCACCACATTTGGCATGAATGTTTGTTGGGTCCATGCGGAAATACATGCAGATTTAAAGTTTCACTTTTGTGTCTTGCAGTTTTTATGGGCGTTTTTTTTTTTTACAATTACATATAAGAGAAGCAACTTTTCATGTCCTAAGATAAACTTTCATTAATCATGAATTTACATTAGTTCCGTCCAGGGAACGAATACTCCACCTAGTGTGGAAATAGAGAACAGATATTTGGTAGCATTATAGTTGCAATACCTGTACAGTTTTTAAACAACACAATTACCTCATCAAGTATGTGTCTAGATGTACCGTATTAAACTTTGTCAAAAATATTTATTACGGATAGTTAACTAAGGTATATTAAAAACAGAAATAACGAAGGTTTGTATCAATCTTCAAACCAAATACTGTTAATATTCTCAAAAAGAAATTAATGAGATCCAAAAATTTTACAGGTAAGGGGGGGGGAGTCTATGATAATGCATTTGTATTGACATTAACACTAGGGGTGCTGAGAGTCTGCGCTCTGTTAGATTTTAAAGCACAATGCCTAAGTCATCATGATTTTTCATTTGTATTTAGTCTACATATATACACACATGTTCGTATACTACCTCGAATTATATTAAAATGTTAAATATTTTTGTGACTAGCACGTTTTACATTACAAGTGGTAATCTGATATTACACGTTTATATATGCATAAATATTTTCACAATTACACATCCTCGACTGCAGAAACACGTGCAAAAGAATCTGAATTTCATCCTGAGCAGTATACTACGCGCGCATAGGATAAATGATCAGACCGACAAACCTAAGGTGTTGGTATAGTCGCCATTAAATTTTGATGTACTGTTCAGAGGGAAGGCAGCCAGCCAGCAGCATTCACCCCCACAATAACTATGGACCGAATAATAGGATAAGTATCATTTTTACAACGCGTTCTATGCCCGCCCTATATAAAGTATTACATTAATTACGTTTATAGTATTGCTAAACACTATCGACTGGATATAAAGGTATTAACAGCCGATTCGCAGAATCGTTGGGAGACAATAATTTGACGATATATTGGATAAATGCGAACAGTTAAAGTTTAGTATCTCACTCGTTGCAAATTCTTCAATTCAACACAACTTGCAGAACCACTGGTACTATCATTGTCGGGCAACAGTATGCCACATCTTCTATAGCTTTTTTTC
The DNA here is from genome assembly GCF_000517525.1 of Limulus polyphemus. Lineage (NCBI taxonomy): Eukaryota > Metazoa > Arthropoda > Merostomata > Xiphosura > Limulidae > Limulus > Limulus polyphemus. Next base: position 117,806 of record NW_013666849.1, on the reverse strand, counting down.
TTCCCCTTATAAGGTTTGACAATAACACTATTATTCTGTAAAACAGTTAAGTGTTATATACGTTATTCCTTGTAAATACGTGTTACAAGTTTGTTCAATTAACGTCACTGTGACTAGCGTTTTAGTCTGGTCGTCAATCAATGCACTTTTTTCATACACTTTATTAGCAAGTTCGAGAAACATTAGGTTATAGCTATGTACCAGCGAGTCTTAGTAAACCATCGATAAAAAAAAAACAGCCAGTGATTTCTATACTGTTTTAGGGTTCAGCCTTAATCATAGTAAGAAACTGCACACAGTTAAAAAAAAAAAAATACAAACACATAACAAAACAATAAACCAGTAATTCGATAGATTGCTAAAGTAAAATTTCCTTCTTCAGTGATCAGTTTTTAGGTTTAGATATGTTAGATGTGGATATAATAGCAAAATAAATTTAACCCTTTAAAAACTACGACTTCCAATACTGGATGAGGCTGAAGGTGGCTTAGCTTGAGTTGCTGAATTTTGAGTTAAATTACTTGTTTAAAACCTAAAATACGTTAGTTTATGGGACCCACGGCAAGCGAGTCGTTACAAATCGACTTTTATTTATATTATCTCTAATTAATTAAAATATTATATTCTCTCTGTACGTTAGTCAGTCATCCCTCAAATTTATATCAGTTGAAAGCTTTTATTATTATTATTAGTTTCCAGCGTAGACAGGTTTCGGAAGACCAGCAAGTCAAACGTACATTTCTTTAGCCAGCAAACACAAATACCCAATCTTAAAAACTAAAAAAAATATGTAAAAAACAACGATAATTTTAAACACAATTCAATAAAATGAGATTGTTTCCAGTCTCCAAA
>NW_013666849.1:102339-115993 GCF_000517525.1 Limulus polyphemus | reverse complement strand
GATGGAAAAGCATCATCGATAAGAATAGAGACTATTTCTTTATTAGAGATCATTAAGCTTTGCTGTCGTTTTTTGTAAAACAGCCATTAACTTAATTTTTAATTTAATATTCAACGTAATTACGACTAGAATATATTAAAACATGAAAATTAATTACATTATTTCTAGTACCTCAATTAGTATCATATTGTACATCTGATTTCTACTAACATATCAACCACTATCTCGGTACTGACTTTACCTCTGCTAGTATATCAAGTTTCGTACCATTCATTATCAATAGCGCATTACTAAGTATCTCAGTATTCATGTCATCATTAATACTTGAATACTAAGCATCGGACTATTCTTTCTCCTACTGTTTCACTACCTATTCCAGTGTACACGTGCTACCAGAAACACCCAGTGTTTAATAATTCAAAGAGAAACAAAGTGAATATATTAGGTCGTCAAGAAATTAATGTCGTTTTTTAGATGAAAAAACCGAACAACTTATGTTTTAAAACAAAACATTTAGTCCAACGATTATTTTATACACAATTCAATAAAATGATATTGTTTTCCAGTCACATCGGGGATTTTACTACTTTTTAACCTTGTACAGTAAGTTATTATTTTAGTAATTTGGAGACTGGAGGCAATCTCATTTTATTGAATTGTGTATAAAATAATCGTTGTTTTTTGAAATAAAATTTTTTAGTTTTCAAAATTGAATATTATACACGTGCCAATAAAAACATTTTGAAAAAATACAAACTTAATGTTTATTATCTTTTTAAACCGCCTTAACTCCAAGGAACATTATATCTTTTTTAAATATTTTTTTTAGTTTTCAAGATTAAACATTACACACTTGCCAAAAAAATTTTGAAACATATACCCAAGTTCAACTTTAAACTCATTTTAATAAAACAACACTGGCTTTGGTTTAAAATAACGACAAAGATGAAAATACTCCTTTCGCAGTGACAAAATACGAAGATATATACATATGTATATAATTTTTCTAATCAACCTTTTTGCACTAAGGCAACATCTACATCTACGCAACCTAAAGTAGTCGGAAAGAAAATTTTGCTCTTATGCTGTTAGCAGAGGAAAAGAGCGACTATTAAAATAGCTTTTCTAATCAAAGATTTGTTAGTTATTAGGGTGAGGCCCTCAACATGTTCCGCTTGCTCCCTTGGCCGCCACACGTACAACAATACCGAGTCAAAGCTAGTAGTCTGCTTTGTTACGTGCGTGCAGCATCTGCCTCACGCACTGGCTCATTCTCTGTAAGATGTACAAGTGGAGAGACGCCGATACCATCTGTTCCACACAAGCACAGCGATGATCTGAATAACACTTCAATATAATATTCAATGTTTCAACTCACTGTGAGTAAAAAGTTTGTGTTTTTAACACCTGCAAACTTAATTTCTACAGGGTTCACTAGATAAGTTGTATAAGAAAAAATTCATTACATTCGGCAGACAAACAATAACAGTACAGTAGAACCATGTCTATCGGGAAATGTAGAGATAGAAGATGTGGTCAAGCCATCACTGAAAATTGGCAGAAACTGGCCACACCGAGTTTGGAAATAGCTGCTAATTATGTGCAAAGCTACACAATATGTTATCTGTGATGTGCCCACCACGACTATCAAAACCTGGTTTTAGCGGTCTTCAGACTTACCGCTAAGCCACCGGAAGAGGGGGTATTAAAACTTAATATTACATCTCACTTCAAACCATGTGATTTCACTTCAACTCGGCTTCAAACTTCTATCTTAGAAACCTTGTAAAAAACAGCACACACACACCTAAACAACAAGGACTAGGATTTCCATATATATAATAAAAATATCAACATTATCGACCTACTACTGCTATGATCGTTTGATTAACAACTGTGACGTGTTCTAGATAAAAATGATAAACGTAGCTGTGAATTTTTTTAATAAAAGAGCCTTATCATAAAATGTACGCTATGGGGAAAGAGAAGGGGTGAAATTCTTAGAGAAGTACGGGTACTCTCCTTCTCCAGGACCGACCTCACACCGTATAAAGTATCACGTTTTCTGCAGGTTAACAGTACCTCTTCATGCAATTTTGAAACCGAATTGCTAAACAGTATATATATAAACAAAACAAAAACGGAACAAGGTACCGGTTTCAGAAAAAAAAAAAAGTACTCCGCTTGGAATTTCAACGGGAACCGGCATCAAATTCTGGCGAGTACCGATAGAATTTTACTCCTGTGGGGAGGTTGGGGGGGGGGGTTACTATAAACAAAAAATAATCTCACCATGCAGATTTACCTGCATGGTCTTCAAATGTGTCATACCAGATTCGTAATAGTAGAACTAGTCAACGTCTTTACATACACACTTCATATGTTGTTATCAGCCTACCAGAATAAATTATTGGAATGTGTACCAGTCACCTTCCCAGAATAAAGAACATCAGTTTAAGAAAATTAGCTTTTTTTTTTCTAATACCCCAAAAGTTTATTTTAGCAACACAAGCTGGAATAAAGCAGGGGTTTTGACACCTGCCAATTGTGATAATAAAGGTATGCCATGATCGTAGTGGTAACTGCCGCTAGTGTTTTTTATTGATAAACCACTTGGCGACACTCTTGATATCAACAGGAACACATTGTTGTCCTTCACATCCACCAAAGCGCTGATGTAGAAAACAACAAACACGTTTCAAAGTAAATATTAAAAAAAAACTTATCAAAAAACAACAATCCACAAGACACGAGTTAAAACCGTCGCGTGGCTCGTGACGGTAAGCGCGTGCCACTATTATTCGTTCAACAACCGAATATTGTAGACTAAATGTGTGGTACCAGAAAAAGCACGTGACACCCAGACAGCTGCCACGAAACGCCAGATGCCAAGATAGGACACACAGCATCAAAACCAGCGCTCCCTCAATCAAGGTACAAATCTTAACCCCCCCAACCATCTACCAAGTACTCACAAGTCAAGCCCAACACGAACCCGCATAGAAACTTCAACAAATACACTGAAAGAATATACATGGGGGATTATTATTTTTATTTTACAAAAGATATATATATATAATAGTAAAAAGGAATGATTTAGGCCCTAAGCTTTATTTTCCTCAAGTAATAATAGTCACAGTTTGATAGACCTGACAATATTTTTAATGTTATTTTTCTGAAAACTGACAGATCCAAAAAAACGTATTGAGCCATGCGTCTCTTGAAAAAAAAAGCTTCCTTGAGTATTGAGAACAGAAATGGATAGGCGCCGTTTTGGATAGTACTTTCTTTCCTATTTATCGTGCAAGAGCCGACATACATTTAACTCTGATAACGATATCCTAACACTATTAGATTAAATTCTACAACCTGTCACTGCTGTAACCACATATAATCATCTATTACGGTTACTTATGTAGAACCCTTTTCTCCCACAACGGGCTTTTATATACATTCCACACAATTTACGATGGATAACTTTTGTATGTTTAAAGTATGAGGAACTGGGCAACAATTTTGGTTTTGACACGCTGTGTCACGGTGGTTCTTTTAATGAAGTTTGTTGCTTCTGATGTTATGAAGGGTAGATGAATGAAAAACATCCATCGCACAAATAATGAGGCTTAGGTTTAACTGTGGGAGGGGGAAGAGTTACATTACTCTAGAACTAAGATACTGAACTCCAGTGTACTTCGTCAGTTCGTCTTCATCACATAATCGAAAACAGCAAGGTCTGTCATTTGGTCTGTTTTGAATTTCGCGCAAAGCTACACCAGGGCTATCTGCGTTAGCCATCCCTAATTTAGTAGCGACAGACTAGAGGAAAGGCAGCTTGTTATCACCACCCACCGCCAACTATTGGGCTACTCTTTTCCAACAAATAGTGGGATTGACTAACATTATATTGCTCCCAGCTGAAAGGGCGAGCATGTTCGGTGACGAATATTCGAACCCGCGACCATCAGATTGCGAGTTGAGTACCTAAACCACCAGGCCCATGAATTTTAAGAAACAACAATATTATGCTGCCTCTTGTTGGTTGTGTCTGGTTTTGACCTTGAGAAAGAAGTAGAGACGACAGCAAAATTACTTTTCCTCTCAAGTTCCGTATCTATTTTAGCAATCTTTCAGACACTTGGTTAGAACCACTGGAAAATGAAAACAAACCTTTTATTTGATTTAACTTCACGTTATGAATAAGATGTAATATCGATCAACCAAAAATAATGAGCTAATATCATGGAAAATGTCTATTGATGTTGAAGCATACAAGAAAGTTTTATAAAACTGTCTTATAAATTTACTTCTATTCAGGCAGATTACTTTCATGAAGTGAAAACAAATTATCACATTAGGCAACAATGTTAAAAATATAATAGTTACTATTCATTATTTATTTGTGCAGGCTATATAGTAAAGCGATACATATCCATCTATATAAAGATACACATTAACTATTTATATCAGGGTATCCGGCTTTTGTACGAAGAACAGATTTGCATGCTTTCTTGACCTGCAGCCTCGATACCAGGTGTTGATTCTAGGCGAGTGAGACATCTGCTCCCAGAAACAGCTGGGCACCAAAAGTAGTCACTGCCTCTTCTCGAAATGAAAACGGAGCAACTGGTGACAATCGAACATTAACTCAGTAAAACTGAAGTTTAAGAAAATCGCAACATTAGTATAACTAACACAATTCCACGGTAACTATCGTGCAAAATTTAAATGTGGTTATGAAAACCCGTACATGATGTATTTATTGGCTTTGTCCTGACGCTTGACATGAAGGAAGCACCAATAGGGTTTAAAATACTTAGGCTATTATACCACGTTACTCCGCAAAATGATGTCCATTTAGATTTTAGATTAATCTCGCGCTTGTAGATACTGATACACGTGCTAAAGTGTAACTGTCTAATTAGGAGTCGTTCACAAGCATACAAAAAATGTCTAAAGGATGTTACTTGATATCAATAAACAGCTTGAAAAAGTTGTGACCAGCATCAATTTCCGAAAATTTTGAGGACTTAAACAGTTATTTCCTGTTCCTCAATACCCTATTTATAAAGATCAATATCCGATAATATATATTTAAAAAGCTTCGCCATTTTATGTGTACACTTTCAGATGAGACGAGAGTGACGAAAAAAACAAACAAAAAACAATACAAGTTATGTAAGCCTGTGAAAATGGCAAATATTGTGATCGACCCCTTAGATTGTTGCAGGCATCATCATGTAGGCAGCTAGCTTCTAATCTGACAATTAGCCAGCCAATAAGTCTAATTTAATATACCAAATCAATTAGTCTGCAAGTTTCAAAACAGTTGCAAAACGATCGTTGTTTTTTTTTTCCTCAGTTCACTTTTAAGTAAACGGATTAGAAAATTTATCATAATATAAATAAAAGTGTCAAATCAAAGCACAGTTTCAGCTACATAATTTATTGAACGGGTATAATAAAATATGACATCGTATAAAGAAAGGTCTACATCCATAGAAAAATGAATTTCACAAAAGAAAAAACAACAAAAAACAAGTACTCTGTTCTCTCATTGATAAAACGAACGCTACATAGAGATACATTACATATATGCTATATTTTTTCGCTCAACTAGCGACGACTACCTTCGAAAATATTAAGTCACGTGCTATGAAGAAATTTGTGAGAAGGTAGTGTTCCGCTAGGATAAATCTAATACATTCACGTGCATTTTTCATAAAGGAGGAGTCGTTTGCTTCGCCAGACCTTGGGCCTAATTTTCAGGTGATCGTTTTCAAATGAAACAAACAAACAGACGAAGCATGTAATAACTTAAAAGTAGAGTAACATATAAACATACAATAATAATTATTTCCTTGACCCACTATTTACTGAAGAATGTGTAAAACTCCAACTTTGTTTTCCCCAAGCTAAATGCTGTGACTGTCTTTAGATAGGCCTAACTTTCTCGAAAACAAACACATTCAGAAATGAAATAAATCTTGCACGTGATATGTTACTTGAAAACTAAACAAGCCAGCACGTGGCAGCTGTCAGAAAACGCCGTCTTCATACGTTTCCAATTTTCTTCAACCTTAGGCTTTTCAATAGCAGCAAGACTGTTCTAACAACATACCCAAGGCTTATTGTTTCCTTTGTGGTTTATCTTTAAAAAAAAAAAATCTTGTTGCCAATAGTTACATGAATGATTGGCTACCACATTACCTCTAACAGAAAGATGTATTAAATTTACAAGAAGCATTGAGGCTGGAACAAAGTTTTATAGTGGGGGTGCTGAAAACCATTAAAGAAATGTTTAACCCCTGTACATGACGGAAACCACGCATCATTCGGCTGCTGCTACGTTATGTTAATAAAACGACGCCAGCATCAACATGTATTTATCTATTCAAGTAAAAAAAAAGTTTAACCAGAGGCCTTGCTACAATGTTTACAAAAGGTTTACCATTAAAGCGGAGAAACAAAAATCGAAGAGCACGTCAAGGCTCCTTTATCTTTACAACACTCTTCTTCCTACACCACTAGCAGATGTGCATCACCCCCCCCCCAACACCCCTTCTTCTCGTACCCATGATTACAGGCTTAGATTGTAGAGTTTCATATATAGACACACGTACAGGTATCCAATTTTTAACAACGGATATTGAATTCTAACCATATAAAATAATAGTTTTATGATGAAAGTAATTATTGCTAATTAATAGAACTGTTGGATGATTTTTGTAATAAAAAGAAATTATAAATCTGTACGAGTAAAAAACGTATACTTGATACCACCCTCTTTATTGTTGTTTTGTTTCATCTACCAAAGTATGGGAACGAAAAACTCAAGCGGATTTTTCCTGGTTAACCAGTTCAAATGCTGTTATGGAGGGCATTACTTTATTAGCAATATTTCCCTAAGCCTAAAATACTGATATTGATAGAAATTACAGCATACAAAAGTTGAAAAGGCCATGTCAAAACTGGAGAATAGACTGACAATGATTTTATATAAAGGTATTAAAAATATTTTCTTTTAATTATTCCAAATGGAAGTTATGTTGTAACTAAATAATGATTGTTCATTAAAATTTGACTTTATATTTACGCCTCAGTTTGCACAATTTGTATTGATTTGTCCGACTTATTTTTGCAATAAATTGAATATTGAGCGATTAAAACCAGCCAAATAAAACAGTGTAGCTAACAATTTTATACATAAGCGTTACCTGTATAATAATTTCATGCAATTCTTTTTCCAATTGGACCGTATAAATTGAATTTGTTTTGAGTAAAATAATAATAATCAGATATTAAGATAATTATTCCAGTAATTCAAACTGGGAAACTTCTGCATCATTACGTTTTAATAACATTAATATCGCAGTACGATTTTAGAAGTAGCATGAACATTCAGTACATGTCACATATTTAATAACAGCGAGTGATTTTTTTTTTTAAATACGATGACAGGTACCATTTCAGAAGTTCTGCATTGTTCATATTTGTGTAATAAAACTTCAATCTAAGGTAATACACATTTACGTCCTTCACAGCGTGTTAACAATAAAATAAATCACGCACATTTGTTTCACAACCAGCGCCAATCCCTTGAATGCATATTGTTGGATATCTGTACAATAACTTGTAGTTTCCTCCAAGGATAGTAATATTGAAATGTAAGTATATTAAATTTCAGTCACGAATGCCCACATAATGGATAAATGATTGTCATATTAAGAATACAAACCGCTTTTTTTTTTCTTTTCTTTTCTTGGTTATGGAAATTTGTAACAACGTTGAATTCGACCTTCAAGCAATACTTGAAACAATGATAAGGCAATAATGAAAACTTAAGCATTTTTGGAAAGAAGCATACAAATGAGCATCTAAAAGTCAGAATTTTAGCGCAAAGCTACACTAGGGTTATATGCATCGCCATCCCTTAATTTTGAAAATTTATAAGTTAAAGGGAAGGCAGCTCGTCAATACCATCCTCTAATGTGCGCAAGGTCTAAAAATGTGCGGAGTGCGATTTGGCGGCAAAGGAACACGAACCGTGGATCCTCGAATTCACATTCTGGCACGCTAACTACTAGGCCTTGCTCCAACCTTATAAGTACGAAGAAGCCTATAAAATCATCCATATCTTCAAAAGCTCTGTTGATTATAACATTAAAATGTGAATATTAATTAAATGCACCTAAATATATTAATCATAAGCCGATGGTAGATCGCGAAAGTTTGGCGAAGTAACAATAAACATAATTAAATTTCGGCTATACGCTGACTTAGGTTTTTTTATGTTAATTTTCAACCTTTCGGTTATACCTATAAATATTTTGACGCTAAATACATAAATAATATGAAATAAAACACGATATAACAAATAACTACAAACCTAAATACACCGTTATTTGCCTTACAAGTTACAAGATCTAACGTGAGACGAGCTTAGAAACGCCTGAAGCAATGTAGTGGAATAAAAAGTTACATTTTTTTAAAAAAAAGTTTCGTTTCAGAGATATAACCTGTTAAGCATAAAATATTTCAGTATCAATAAAAACTATTATTTATGTACTTAAAAACGCTGCACAGTAAAAAACAGTAATGACTAACTAACGATAGCCTAAAGGCATATTAATATTAGTATTACTATAATATGTAACTATATCCTTCAGGTTAAAGTTAAAGTCATAATCTTATAAACATTTATTGACTGCCACTAACTCCTCAGTTTTCACAATTTAAACTTCTTAAATCATACCCAAAGTCAGACATTGGTATCAGTATTAGTTGTCACATTACAAGATTTGTCTAATTCGTTTTACAACGTTTACCAGAAATGAACACAGATTTTACTGCACGGTGATCGATCACACTTTTAACCACATCCGATTTCAGTTTCTGGTTTTAAAAGTTAAGTAAAAATTTAGTAATTTCCCGATTCCGTCTTAAACCGAGACTAAATAGGAATAGTAAAATTACACCAGGCAAATATTAATGAAATTATACTCCGATATAACCCTTAACTACTAAAACGAGACATGTACTGATGTAGTGTAAGATTCCGAATGATTTTATTTTGTTAGTAAATAATTTTCGTATTGTTAGTAATAACATTCATACGTTTTGTATTCTTCCACGTAAGAAGAAGCTTTCGATTACAATTTACAGTAATTCTTCAAAATAAATTGTTTTTGCTCCTAAAAAGTATCGTTAAATTTAAAATTTAAGGTATATGTGACCCCACCATAGCTCACTTCATTGGTTTAAAGTATCATTTTTTATCTCTCAGTCTGAGAACATATGGGTGTTTCATACAAAATATGACAATACTGGTTTAGATCAAATGACGAAAAGGTCGATTAATACCCCCAGTACTGCTAGCGTAGTCTAGTACCAGTAATTATACAGTATTATTAATAATATACATACTAATGTTACAATTGGTAACAGTTATCACATCAGCTACACTTTATACTGCTAAGCCTAACATAAGGTAATTCAGTAAAAATTAAAAACTAAAACTACTGTTTTAATTCAAACAAAAATGAAAATAATGTTTAAAATTCAACTCGTATTTCATTAAATTTAAACTAAGTTTAACGTACATAATTAATAAAGTACCACTAGTTAATCATCTCTTATTGTACATACTCTGGGCTTCGACGTATGTGAGAACATTGTGTAAACTAAACATTTGCTTTACAACCTATAAACTTACACGTACATCATCCATGTTTCCAAATTGTCACATAATTTTCCGTTTTCAAGGGGCAGCCAAGTTATGTTGTTAAATCCCTCGAGCACCTTTGTCTACGTATAATCACGAGCTATTCCAAGTTTAACGTAAAAGATAACACACGACTATGATCGAGAAGGGGTGATTGATAAATTACTCATATACATTAAATATATTTTATTTTTAAAAGGCTGTTCCATTTAAACGTTTATTAATCTTAATCAACTTGAACATCGTGCTGCTGAAACGCACAATACTTATTTCAACAATTGCATCATAAATTATTACAAAATCATAAAGTTATCAAATGCTTATTTCTATGACGTTAACAAGTTTTTCATTGGCGTGATGACTTAAATGTGTTAACTTTTTAACAAACCAAATACGCTATTGTTTCAAGAAAACTTCTGGCATTGTAGATATGATAAAGTCCTGACTTCAGTGGACTACTACTGCCTATTTCTATAATGGGACAGCGATTCGGTTTCTATACCGAAGCCTTCTTCGGGTCGAAGGCCTCGGTATAGAAAGCGAAACGTCGTGCCACTATAGTAACAGGTAGGAATAGTCCATTTAAACCAAACTCTACCTATTCAGAGATATTGTTATTACTGTTTTTTATGTCCATTCGCCAATGACTAAAAATTATAATTAATGGTATAAAATTATACTGGCTATTCATCACATTCATTCTTAGAAAATAGTTTTCAAGTATTTTCACTTGTTTCTTTTATTAAAGGGTAACTTGAAACCATACGTCAGACAGTTAAAATCGTTCAAATTACACAGTTGCGGCGAGTTCTAACAAAAGTATTATTTATTTTGCACAGTTAATTTCTAGATGACTAACTTGATGTTTCCAGATCGCGAGAAATGCGTAATTATCGCAGTGTGCCCAGCAGCTCATAAAACGTAGCAAGTGCACAATAACTGTTAAAGATATGCGTACTTCTTTATCAAAGCTTCGGCTTCCCAATAAATTGGACAATATTCGTTTTACATTAAGAATTTAGGAAAGGCATCACACGTGCTTGATGTAACATCATTAAGGAAGACCTTTGATGGTCGCGTGACAATCTGGCAAGCGGAGATATTTACTCCCAATGAACATCGGAGGTATGTGCAGTGCCGTAGCGAGACCTTCCTTCCGGTAGGGGTTAGGGGGTGGCGTAAAAAATTGAAAGGGTTTCATTTATTAATTTACGTTTGAACAGCGAATTTAGGCCATTTATCATTTAAATTTATCAAAGCTGTAGGTATCTGACTGGATCGGCTGTCTATACGAAAACAGTGGATTTAAATTAAGTAAAATTGTTCTAATGAATGAAATTTCGTGTTAAGTGATGACATATATAACGTGTTTATTGAAGGCTTAGGGAGGATGCCCAACTACTTCTCCTCACCGTTTACGGCACCGTATGTGAATAAAGTTGTCAACCAATCAATTATAAATACTCACAGATAACACTGGGCGACAAATCTTTGTCAGTACAACTTAAGAGACTGTAACTCCACAATTTCAAGTTAAACAGCCTTTTTCTAAAACAAAGCAATTCTCTGACATCCAATATCTTCGACTGTGGTCAAAAACATAAACTTCAAATTGTAGTCGCCACTTGCAAAAAAAAGTATGTCCCACTTTGTAATAGCTCTAAAAGTTGAAGATCTTTGTATAAAATTATATTCCAATTTACAACTTATGTTGTGAAATAAGCAAATCGGCAAACATAACTTTGTGATTCTTCCCTTAATAACACGTCATTTTAAACATTAACCTACCACAATGAATGGCTGTGAATCTTCTGCCACCTCAACAACACATAATCTGGCGAATCTTAGAGTACATTTCACTTTTTGTATTCTAAAACTCCTAAATATACTCAACAACACTTACTTAAACTTTGCCCACTTTATTTTACCATTAACAACACAAAATTACCTGTTGTTATGTTTGTTTGTTTGTTTTTAATTATGCACAAAGCTACACAAGGGCTATCTGTGCTCTGCCCACCACGGGTATCGAAACCCGGTTTCTAGCATTGTAAGTTCGCAGACATACCGCTGTGCCACTGGGGGGCGATTACCTGTTGGAAGCTTTACTCAACCCACAACAACATATAGCAGTGGTTCTCAGTAGCCGGCCCGCGGGCCACATAGGATCCTCCAAAGCCCGATTCGTGGCCTGGACTACGAACAGATATTGCAAAAGTAAACAAAACCGTATTTGGGGAATGATATATTTCATAACAAGCCTAGGTCCGGCCCTTTGCTTGGTCATCATCTGAAATGGCCCAGTATGGAAAATAATTACTTTTCAACAAAAATTGCAAGCGTTGTCTCTTTAACAGCATGTTCCAAAAATATCGTTCTTGTACTCCAAATTGTTGAACCATTAGTTATATTTCTTGATTATTTATGACTTACCTGAACGGATGACACTTTTCTTTCTTATGTTTACGTTAGGAAACAACAACAAAAATATGTTTCGTTGTCCGTTTCAGTTATTCCCGCAAAGGTACATCAGGGCTGTCTACGTAGTTATTCCTTATTTTGAACTAACAGACTAGAGCGAAAGCAGCTAATTAACAGCACCCACCACCAACTCTTGGATTACTCTAATCAAAAAGAGGGTTTTGACCGTCACCATAATAAAACACCTATGCTCCCAAAGTGAAGAGCGAGATTTTGTGGTAACGTAAATCTTCGTATTCACAGTTAGACACGCTAACCATTAAGGCACATACAAAAAGAAAAAAAAACTGAAGCAATAGACATCACTGAAGAAAATTATTGAATTAAAACCTCGAAGAAGATTTATGTTTTAGTTATTATGTTAAATCAAACATAAAGATTGTGTGCTGGAAATGATCATAGAATCCTATACCCAAGAATTAGTTTAAAACCGTTCTAGATTTTGTAAGCATGTCTGTTTCAGAGATCATTTAAATGTAAGACACGCCCCAAATAGTACAAAACGTACCGAGTATATGGTTATTCTAAATCATATGGTGTAGTGGGTTTTTAAAGCACATGACACAGACATGCTGCTATATATATATATGTATAGACACACACACACACACATATATATATATATAGTTCAAGTAACTTTACGTATATGGAGTTTCTAAACCACGTATTTCGTATTATAATTTACTCTTTGTCCGCCTTTCATACACGGACTATTAAAGCAATTAAAATTGGTTATATTAAACATATAATTCAACATGATTATTAGCATACATATTACATAATTACCTATGCAGTTGTCTCTTACATTACGAACAATTAAAAGTTAATACGTTGTTATAAGAGAGTTCAACAACAACAAAAACTACAAAATACTGTGTTACATCACGTTGAGTTTGAATACACAAATTAAAGTCGACTAAATAAAGATGGAAGGGGTTGCTTCTGAACTAAATTTTTTTCCCTTTTCTCACGATTCCCTAACATCGATATCCCACACGATATTTTACATTTCTCCTTCAAAGCGAAAATTGTAAGAAGTTGAAATTTAGGCTAACCAGAATACCATTTTGATAGTCCATCTTTTTTGGGTATCGATACACTAATCAATCTGTGGCGAATAAAATATGAAACCAACAAGGCAACAATTTCGACAGAAAACAGGGAATTTTAGAGGGGTGTGCGTCGCGGCTCAAAGGTATAATAAGCCTGTTAATTAACAGATTGTGGGTTGTATTTTTATCGCACGTTCACCGACTCTCTTTAATTAAATACGCTTATTATCATGCGAGAAAAAAATATTTAGCATATTATACCATATACTATCCATAACTTCCAATACTTACAGTTCCAACTTTCAGTTGGAGCGAATCATTTCTTCGTTGTGTGTATTTGCTATATTTTCTGAGCGCTTGTTTGTTTTTAAATTATGCACAAAGCTACACAAGGGCTATC
>NW_013666849.1:95701-102318 GCF_000517525.1 Limulus polyphemus | reverse complement strand
CTACTTTTGTGTTAACCAAAATTTCAACGTGTTGTAAAAGTGATTCTACGACAGTGGTTCTCCAACATTCTAGCTCGCGAACCAATTTTGTTGAAACTTTTTTTTTGAAATACAAACCCAGGCCTAATTATAAGAAACGAAAAAAACAAACAACAACAAACATCTAATAATAAAAATTAACATTTTTGGCATTAATAGGTAGGACGTGGTTGTTTTTCTGGCACAATTTAAGAATGTGTGGTGGGATTTTTATCAGTTTGAATGGAAAACACTAGCGAGTTTATGCAGGCGGAGGGCGAGCCTAGAAACAAGGAGTATAGATAAATAGTGTGTATATATACGTGAAAATTTCAAATGGGGTTATTACAAATTTTATAATTTTTTACATTATTATTTTCGACGTAAGCTCCACGTACCACCGAATTACGTACCACAGTTTGAGAATTACTGTTCTAAGAATTACCAATTTTACTTCCCCCCCCCTCCCCCCAGTCGCATAGCGGCATGTCTGCGAAATTACAGTGCTAGAAACCGGGTTTAGATACTCGTGGTGGGCAGAGCACAGATAGCCTATCGTGTAGCTTTGTGATTAATTACAAACCAACCTATTTAACTAGATATATGATATCGTCGTTGTATCATTAACGTATGAAAAATTGTTAATTTATTCACAATAAGCTAAACTATTACAATATTAGCATGTATTCCTAGATATTTGAGCAACGTAATGGTTAACAAAACATTAAACTTTTCTCAATCCGTTTTATAAATTTCCAGTATGGAAGCGTTTCCAATTTATAAATTATTCACCAACATTTCAAAAAATATTCTTATTGTTGTAGCGGTTTCAATAGTTGGGGTGAGGGTTTCGATTTTATTATCCGGTAAAAATAATGCAAAATCCAGTCCATTTAATGAAAGAACGGCAGTTTATTTCTTCAAAAGTTATAAAATTTCAAGTTCTGTAATAAATAACTTCAACAAGTCACTTTCTTATTAACTTATCCCGAGTCTCACTCTAACAAGTCACTTTCTTACTAACTTATCCCGAGTCTCACTCTAACAAGTCACTTTCTTACTAACTTATCCCGAGTCTCACTCTAACAAGTCACTTTCTTACTAACTTATTTTAATTTAACTTATCTAACCGATTTTATTGTTCAAAGAGTTTCTTATACTCCCAAGAAAGTTTTAGACATTAAGATACGTACTCATTAGGTGAAGTTAACCCCCCCCCCCCTCCGCTGGCGAAAGTCTGATTTTAAAATGTTTAGTGCTCTCATTTATTAATTCAAAAATAAATTTTAAAGGTTAGCAACAGTCATGTTATAGCAGTTGTATATACAATCAATTTTTGATTCAGTTAAGTTTATTTATTCATTTTCAACAAGAAGGCACGCGTGGATGTAAACAGCATACAAATATAACTGGTGGTTATGTGTATCTACTTATGTACTTAATTTAACTACAAACTAAATGATATCCAATTGAGGTGTTTACCCACGTTTTACACTAATAAAGAAAACGCTATGCTCAAGGACGTTTGTCAGTTTAATCTTTGATACCCTATATGGTAAGCAATGGAATTAGTTCAGAACTATTACAGATTATGACAGTGTAACTGATTCATAGCGTTTATAACCAAGTAACACTGTGTTAAGTAAAGGAAACTAGTGGTCTTGATCTATCTAGCATGCCCAGGGGGTTAAATACTCGTTCCCCATCTGCCTTTCTAAGTAGCTTATTCTTAAAGAACCCGGCAACAGTGTCGTTGCTAGGCCTAGCTACAGCCTGACCACACCTTAGTGTTTCCGGTCGACAGTAGCCGGTTGTATAACACCAGAAAAAGGGGAGCTTTTGTTGGCTTAATTCAAAACTGTGGTGCTGTCGGGCACCGTGCCATCTGCACCGTACAAGAAAAGTTAAACGTTTCCCAGTTCCATAGAAAAATAACTAGGCAATATATATATATATGTAGACTAAAGATCCTTAAAAGATGTTATTCTTCTATATAAAATAAAAAACAATATTAAGAAAGTAGTTGTGACTATTGCTGAGGAAAAGCTCAACAAACTTGTGTCTTAAAGACACACACACCACCTTCGGTTACAAAACATTTTATGTATATGTTTACATACTGTTTTGGTATTGAGAGATTCTTGATGAAGAGCTGTTAGTCTAACTATGTGTTTATTATACACTGACTCGAAAAAATACTACATCCTGACCTTTTGTAATGTACAGACAAGGAAAACATAAGGGAATATAATCATATTTTTAGCTGAATAGGGTTAATGGCACGAATGGATATAAAATTGAAAAAAATATGTTATTTACCTATTTTCTATCCCAGCTGTTTGATTTCTAAAAGATAGAAAAAACATAGAGTAAGAAATTACTTTGATAATTCTCTGTTTCTCTTTGTCAAGTATCTTGTGAATGGTAATCATCTAAACCGTAATACAATTTACAGTAA
Organism: Limulus polyphemus; assembly: GCF_000517525.1. Taxonomy (NCBI): domain Eukaryota; kingdom Metazoa; phylum Arthropoda; class Merostomata; order Xiphosura; family Limulidae; genus Limulus; species Limulus polyphemus. Next base: position 99,842 of record NW_013666849.1, on the reverse strand, counting down.
CATTAGATCCCGCATTAGTGTTTAACTGTGCTTGATAGATTTTTATTTAAACATATCTGAAAGAAAGCTTTTTAACTATAGATAAAAATAAATGCAACTTTATTTATTTCGAACACCCATGTGAAACAACAACAAGAAAAAAAAAAAGAAATGCAATAGTTTAAACTATAAGTAACATAAAAGCAAGTTAACGTCAGATCTGTTAAGCATTAGGCGTTTCATTCTTAACAACCAACTTGATTACGTGTGGTCATGTCCTACACCTGGTGAGTGTGTAAAGAGAAAATTAAACCGACGGACACATGGACACTCTTGAACTAAGAACACCCTGAAGTGCAATATTAGGCGTTGAGCAAAGACAGCACGTGTCTAAAAAATACAGTAACATTTGCTTAAAGTGTATTTGTTGAATATAAACCTCACGATGAGAGTTAGTAAACAGAGGACACATACGATAAGTTAGGCTTAACTGGAAGGCCTAGCTCACCAGTGTACATACATAAAGGTTCTTATCGTATCCCCCTTCCTTTCATCTGTATTAACATATCAATTGATACGTGGGTGTTAGTGGCAAGACAAACTTGTCTAAACATAGTGTTTGAGAGCTTTTAGGTTTAAAAAGGATGTTTGTTTCAACCCAATACGTAATCGGTTTATCAATTTTCACGAGGGCGTTATATAACAGCTTGGGACCATTTCAATAAATCAAAGCAACAGCTCAAGTACGTGAATGACCAGCACACCTGAAGTTTCTTTTTAGAACTTTTAGTGATCATTCAGTATGAACTATACATACATTACTTTGTGTGTGTCCCCCACCCCCACCAAAAAATAACAACAATAAAGAAGCGAAAGGAAGAGGAGACAAGACGTTAGTGTAGATGGAGATTTAACATCTTCTGAAACGTGGGCAACCACCTAGACTATACATGAATAATTCTCTTTATCTTCTTTATATACCACAGGAATATTTTTTGAAACATTTAACAGTCTCTAAAATGAAGATGGGAAAATTAAAGCGTTAACGGTCTGATCAACTTGGAAATACTTATGGACTTAATATTGCAAAATGTGCGATTTAATTTCTCTGGCTATTACAGCCAAACATCACTAACAGCGAGGGTACCAATTTGCTGAGACAATGTATTCTAAACTTTATAATTTAAAACAGTTAAATTAGCTGAATTCATTACTGGATTAATATTTAGTTCTGATCTATATAAGTAGCTCGCTTTGATCAGAAGATAATACTAATTACGTAGTGTTTTACAGTTGACTTTCAAAAGTATGGTTATCTCTCAATCAATTAACGTTAGTTTTAAGCTTATAAATACACAAACATAAGAAATAGTATAATATGAATTGCATATTTACACGCAGTATTTAACAGGATTAGTTTGGTGTATCTGATTCATCGTTTTAATTTCATGTTTGAGCACTTTGCAAACGTGTTAAATCAAAACTCTAAAACTTTTACGTAGATTTTTTTTTCTCTTAGAATAATACTTCTTTCGTGTTATAAATTTATCTTGCGTTATTACAACAACGTCTATCTTAAAAACAGGAAATAGCCAATTGTACCAGCGCAAAGCAAAGCTACAAACTGGATATAAACAGGTTTCCTGCGAGAACCGTTAGACTTTCTCAGAGAATAAAAATAAAAATTTAGAAAAAAAAAAAGACACAACCTGTATAATTAACACATATAGGTGCATATTTATCCTTTAGGAACAGTACATATTCTACACATGTCAGCCATCGCAGTTTCCGGAAGTTTGGGTTGCTATGAGCGTCTCGCGGAACAGATTACCTCGTGCGTCGCCTTAACAACAGCTGCACATGAAGACAGCAGACGGCGTCCTTATCTGCCCAATCTTAGGTTTAAAGATATTTGTTATCACGTTCAAGACCCCCCCCCCCTTCTATGTAAACAAATAGACGCAATTGTAATCTCGATTACATTACAGATATTTTTCAGACAAACAGCCAGTTCATTAAATTAAAAGAATATAGATTTGATTGCAATTCCATTTCCAATGGTTTAATAAATGGCTTTTCAGTAAATTTTACTTGGCAAGCAAGATGCGAATGACTTATAGGTATTAACTAAATTTCAGAGCACAAATTCGTTATATCTCAACATTTTTTAATACTTCCTCTTAAACCAAGTCCTTCTCATACAGGAAAAGCTATGCGTGCTGCTGTTTGACCACCTGGTGCCCAGCTGGTCAGCACGTCTTTTGAATCGCCGTACAAGTTTCCTTTCTTCTAAGAATAAAAAGGGTTAGAGTTACAAAACTAAAGTAACAGACGACAGGATATTTTTACATCTGATAATTTTTAGTCAGCAAGACCCTGTTAACATCCCATTCAATAGTTTATGTTTTTCAAGTTATTTCACATAAACTAATGCATGTATTTCTTCACCAAAAATACAAACTCTTGTATTCTAAAATATTTGTTACTATCGCCAAATTCAAATTTAGACCAGATCATTGTTTTGTAAATCCACAAGAAGGTCGACGTTTATAGGTTCCGAGATAGAGTGGCCACCCTTCACAAGTTATAAAATAGGCTGTACACCTAGATTAGTTACAGTAGCCAGTCTTCATAGGTTATGAAATAGGCTTCACATTTAGATTAGTTACAGTGACCAGTCTTCATAGTTTACGAAATAGGTTATACACCGAGGTTAGTTATACTAACTAGTCTTCATAGGTTATGAAATAGGCTTCACATTTACATTAGTTATAGTGACTAGTTTCATAGGTTACAAAATAGGCTTCACATTTAGATTATTTTCAGTGACTAGTCTTCATAGTTTATGAAGTAGGTTATACACCGAGGTTAGTTATACTAACTAGTCTTCATAGGTTATGAAATAGGCTTCACATTTACATTAGTTATAGTGACTAGTTTCATAAGTTACAAAATAGGCTTCACATTTAGATTAGTTACAGTGACTAGTCTTCATAGGTTATGAAATAGGCTATACACCGAGGTTAGTTATACTAACTAGTCTTCATAGGTTATGAAATAGGCCTCACATTTAGATTAGTTACAGTGACTAGTTTTCACAGGTTATGAAGTAGGCTTCACATTTAGATTAGTTACAGTGACTAGTCTTCATAACTTTCGAAATAGGCTATACACCGAGGTTAGTTACAGTAGCCAGTCTACATAGGTTATGAAGTAGGCTTCACATTTATATTAGTTACAGTGAATAGTTTTCACAGGTTATGAAGTAGGCTTCACACCTAGATTAGTTATAGTAGCCAGTCTTCATAGGTTATGAAATAGGCTATACACCGAGGTTAGTTACAGTAGCCAGTCTTCATAGGTTATGAAATAGGCTTCCACCTAGGTTAGTTACAGTAGCCAGTCTTCATATGTTATGAAGTAGGCTATATACGTAGATCAGTAACAAATGGCATTCTTTATGGAACATGGACCAGTAGGCTAACTAACCAGAATACTACACCATGGCTATTACTTAAGTTTTACACAAATGGCACGACGGAATTATTTGCCAGGATGACTTGAATAGTTAGGACGGAGTTCTTCTTCCCCACTCCAATCTGATGTGGTCTTCCAAACTCCAAATAAAACTTTGTATGATTTTCAGGAATTACTTGGAGATACTTACTACATATCGTAACCATTCTAATAACTTTACCTTTTAAAAAATTAAAAAATATCGTTTAAACTGAGATTAGAAAGGAATTTAGTGACCGATTTTGCCTAGATGGAACATAGTGTAGTAGAATGTTAACATACACAAAATAGGATAAATTAAACTCAATTGTGATTGAATAGTTATGTATATATATATATATATACATACATATGCTATTATGTAGTGGTGATGCAAGTGCCACCCCTACTATCTTGTTTGCATTGTTTTGAAGGATTGATATTAACCATCCCTACATTTATTTCCTTATTATGTAGTGGTGATGCAAGTGCCACCCCTACTATCTTGTTTGCATTGTTTTGAAGGATTGATATTAACCATCCCTACATTTATTTCCTTATTATGTAGTGGTGATGAAGGTGTCATCCCTACTATCTTGTTTGCATTGTTTTGAAGGATTGATATTAACCATCCCTACATTTATTCCCTTATTATGTAGTGGTGATG
>NW_013666849.1:84933-94928 GCF_000517525.1 Limulus polyphemus | reverse complement strand
TTATTAGCTGGTAATTCCTGTTTCACCCTGTACTTAAGCTTTTTAAAAGAAACACATTTGTTTCTGTAAGAAAGCTAACTTCCAGGGGTAATGATAAAATCATTTATACTCGAATTATAATTCTTTTAGATTACTACTAGTTAATATTTATAAAAGCGGATATTTCGTTTGAAACTATGTCACCTCAGTGAAATTGGTTGACATCATTGTTTTGGTTTTTGAGTTATCATGTATTAAAAAAGAAGCAGAAGAAAGAAGAACAAGAAATTAAAACTTTTTGCTATGATATTTACAAACATTCCCAGAAATTGTGACTCAGTCATTATATATATATTTATTGTTATAAAAAGAAACACTGTATAGTATTGTAAAGTTCTGAAAACCTATTGAGGAGATATCTAAAATGCCATTTCGATGTACAATCCGAGCCATCCCTATATAGGCAGTACTACTTTTATATCAAGTTTTTGAGTGAATGCTTTTAAAAATGGCGGTTAACTTATAAGGTTACTGGGAAATAAAAATAAACTTGATAATATTTTGAAAACAAAAAATCAACAACTGTGTTATAATAAAAGTAATTTGTTAAAAAAATTCTCAAATCCAAGAGTGCAATTTATTAAAGTTCAACTTCTCATTTTAGCGCTATAAGTCTTCATGCTTACCGCTACGCCACCTAGTGGAAAACTGTTATTGTTTTATCTCAATAAAAAAATACAATGATATATATTAAAAGAACATAATACCTTTTAAAACTTTTCACAAGAAATCATCAAAAGTAAACAAGTGAAGCAACGGTTATACAACAGCACACTCTCATTATAACGTTATTATTTACCTGAAATATTAAATACAAAAAAAATGTTACACAATGAAATCTTGATAAAATTAATTTGAAACTTTGTACGTAAAACGAAAGCAATTATTTGCTGAGTTGGGAAGTTAGGATAGCCGATAGGGTATTTTTACCGATTAATTACTTACTGAGCATGATTATCATTAAATAGTGACCTATAATATCTTCTTAGTTAATTGTGTTCTTTTTATATATAATAAATAACTTAACTAACGAACCGGGTGGTTATCAGCCACCAGCTAACTTCTTTTTTTAACTATGCATGTTTCTTGTAAACCAACGAATATTTTTCTTTAGTTCAGTGTTTTTAGCGACACCTAGGGAGAATATTAAGAAACAAGAGCATGTCATCTAGTTTTTTTTACGGATATATCTGATGGTTTTAACTACGAACATAATTTAAAAAACAGACAAACAAGAATTTACGTGGTCTTCCTATTTTACAGTGAATTTTATAAATGATACGATTATTAGAATTACATGACAAAAACAAAACGTAATGATACCATGAAATAAATATATGGTTATAAAACAGCTAAATAAGATTATATTTGTACAAACCATACTGATATAAGCCAGGATAATTAAAAACAAATTAAACCTAAACCTAAAATAGAAATAATAACCAAATCACAAGATGGATAGTTAAGATATTGAAAGAATGGACGTGAGTTCAGAAACCAAGAGAAAAAAAGTTAACGGGTAAGGTTTCTATTGATATCACTTATTTTTTTACAAGACCCCTAAAATGTTGTTTGTATTGACTATTTTATCGGCTATAAATCTGCCCTATTTACAATCTGTAATTTTCTATATATTATCTTTAAACAAATATATACGTATATACCATATGAACTATTGATTTTGAAATCGTCAGTTTCGTGTGAGAAATATATTCGAACCTTGACACCCTATTTAAAAGATTTTATGGTGTGTGTCATACAGTCGTGGTAACTTCTCGAGAGTGTGCGTCTGCCTGTTTAGTCTTGGTAAGAGTAGAAAAAGAGGCTAATCTACAAGCTATCACATAACGTTGGTGAAAGAGAAATGGCTGTAAAGATATGATATCGCAAAATATCGGCTGAGGGAGCTATTAGAGATACTTGCTATTCAGAACACATGCCACAAATTCTATTGTTTATCAGCCAGACTAGGGTCTTTAAGTAATTTAACCATTAAAATCCGATTGTATATTTAAAAAAAAAAAGGCTCACCAACGACTTTGTAAAAACGTCTCTTTATCTAACTTTGAATACTTGAAGCAATTGAAAAAGCAGCAAAATACGATATAAATAAACGCAAGCTTTAAAAATTATTAATACGAAAAGTGAATATTGCAACATTTTTTTATCATGCTACCTCTATTTTTGACACAACTTTAACCCTACTTAAGACAAAACTAACTTCTCCTGTGTTTTATAGACGTAAATCAGCTTTTATTCATTTACTTAGCGTAAATATATCTGTCATTATTTTCGAAACACGATCCAACTTTGTTTTCGCTCTGGTAAGTCATACTCACGTGTATAACGTTAAATTGCTGTCACAGCACGTGCTCTCCGATGAGTTACACAACAATAACGTAGAGATAACACTACTCTCTCTAATGAGTTACAATACAGTAACGTAGAGATAACGTTACTCCCTCTATGAGTTACGGTACAGTAATGTAGAGATAACGCTAATCTCTCTAATGAGTTACAACACAGTAACGTAGAGATAACACTACTCTCTCTCTCTCTCTAATGAGTTACAGTGCAGTAATGTAGAGATAACACTAATCTCTCTAATGAGTTACAATACAGTAACGTAGAGATAACACTACTCTCTCTCTCTAATGAGTTACAGTACAGTAATGTAGAGATAACACTACTCTCTCTTTCTCTCTAATGAGTTACAATACAGTAACGTAGAGATAACGTTACTCCCTCTATGAGTTACAGTACAGTAATGTAGAGATAACGCTAATCTCTCTAATGAGTTACAATACAGTAACGTAGAGATAACACTACTCTCTCTCTAATGAGTTACAGTACAGTAATGTAGAGATAACACTACTCTCTCTCTCTCTCTCTAATGAGTTACAGTACAGTAATGTAGAGATAACACTAATCTCTCTAATGAGTTACGTTACATTAATATAGACATAACAGTACTCTGATGAATTATATTATACTAATGTAGAAGCAACAGTGTTCTCTTTAATTAGTTACTATGTGATTATTTATACATAAAACTATCCTATGATGAGTTATAGTGTGCTTATAGAGAAATAGTGCTACTATCTCTCTTTCTGATGAGTTAGTTTTCTTACATAGGAATTACATTACGCTGTCTGTGAAGAGTTACAATGAGTTACCTGAATCTGCACGCGTTCTTTACCTGCCTACAACCAGCAGAGTTATGCTTAGACTCTGCCACAAGTGTAAAAATGTACCACAGTGTAAACATTTCTCCCTAGGTGGCAGGGCGAAAAGGCTAATAAGAGGAAGAAAAAATAAAACTGCAGTACTACAGCATATCCGATAAAAACATGTAGGTTATTCTAACACTAACCCAGTATTAGACTATAATTGACAAGTAAAAAAAAACTTTAAAAAAATAGAAGTAAATGCATAATACATAATAGTACAGGCACACAGTGTAGTAGAATGTTAACAGACAAAATAGGATAAATTTAACTCAATTGTGATTGAATAGTTATATATATATATTGCTATATGTTAATTATTGAATGTGCTATTATGTAGTGGTGATGCAACTGCCATCCCTACTATCTTGTTTGCATTGTTTTTGAAGGATTAATATTAGCCATCCCTACATTTACTTCCTTTTTTTAAAAGTTTTTCTTTACTCCTTTGCTCGTTTTTTTTAATGCAATGTTTCAATAGACATAGTTAGATTGTATTTATAACCAAGTTCTAAATACAATGAGGTACCAACTGTAATATTCATTGTTTATTTATTACTGGCTGGTAATTCCTGTTTCACCCTGATCTTAAGCCTTTTGACGGAACACTAGATTTCTGTAAGAAAGTTAACTTCAAGGGATAATGATAACATCGTTTACACTAGAATATTGATTCTTTTTTTAAAAATTACTACTAGTTAATAATAATACTTATAAAAGCGGATACTCCGTTTGAAACTATGTCACCTCAGTGAAATTGGTTGACACCATTGTTTTGGTTCTTGAGTTATCATGTAATAAAAAAGAAGCAGAAGAAAGAAGAACAAGAAATTCAAACTTTTTGCTATATTTACAAACATTCCCAGAAATTATGGCTCAGTCATTACATAGATACTGTTATAAAAGGAAACACTGTGTAGTATTGTAAAGTTCTATTGAGGAAATATTTAAAATACCATTTCGATGAACAATCCGAGCCATCCCTACATAGGCAGTGCTGCCGTCTGCCTGATAAGTTGTCATTTTCAGAAAATACACACACGTGTAAGACATAACACCACTCTCTCCGATAACGCAGAATATTCACTGAAGTTCTAAAATCAACAAAAAAATTATAATTTTTCACAGTTCTGTAGAACTTTAACTGTAGTTAAATTTTCAACACGGAGACCAATATGGGATGAAAGAAGTGGGTTGATGATACACAATTACCTGGATCTTTATAGAGGGTTGACTACGTTATATTAAAACGATTTTCGAGCCTAATCATGTCATCACAGTCCATAAAGCCATGCTCTATCTAACTACCAAGTATTTTAACAATAGTCATGCAGCGTATTTCCGTTGCAAAAGCCTCCGTTCGTAAGGTTGTCGTGTTAAAAGCACACCAGTCCACCCTGTTTACTTTCCAAATCCCTCTAGTTTACGAGGGTGACGGTTCCCTAGCGTCGTTTCAAAAGTCTAATCCCTCAGAAATCGGGCATTCAGTCTTACCCCGTTCAACCGTCGCATACATAAAGAAGCTGGAGAATAACGCCTAAGATTCCCGATTTTGGTGAACCCATACTCTGTTTTCCTCATGTCCACACGGATATCCTTCTTGATTATGTTGTATTCTGTTGCCTGGGGCACGGAGACGGCTATTGAACAGTGACTTTTGTGTTCGTGGATTCTCATATGTTATAGGACGCCACACTTTGCTTACCACAAATGGGGTGCTATTTGTTGCACGTTTCCTTTTGGATGGTCATGGTATTACAAGTTGATTTATATTCCTCTGTTTTCCAATACCATCATGTAAAAGGGATATCCCAATCTTAGAAATTCTAAATCCCCGATCGGAATATATCTTTATAAACATTTTTAGTCGGAAAGGGCTGTTATATGCTCTTCCACAAAACGACCAGTTTTCGGTGACATCACACTATCTATGTATGCCAAAGAATGTCAAAATGTAGTTCTGATACATTCCGTTCCACCGCAACTGTGGTTTTCACGTGACTTGCTGACTTGCATATTCAAAATCGCTTTAATATAACATATGATATGACATATGTATCCGGAATATTTTGGCTGCTCTTATTCCAGGTGGTTACTAGCAGAAATAATTTTTTGACAACAGATACTTGTGAAATTTGCTAGTAACCGCCAAGAAAGTTCAATAATCACCCTGTTTCCTACAGCTGGGATTTGTAAATCATCATCATCATCTTAACTCACTTTTCCACTGATAATGTGCTCTAACCGTCTGTCTTTCTAGCCAGGTACCATTATTATTTTTTAAAATGCTATTTCATGAGATTGACATATACTTATAACCTGTCCTTAAACGTGACTTAAAAAGAAGTAAATCTTAGAACTCCCCCTTTCCTGTCACTCTTCTGATTTTTTATAATAAATTATTTTCTTCTTTAATCCAGTATATAAATTATTTTTGTGCATAATGCCAATTAAATGTTGTAAGTAAAGCAAAGTTTCATCTTCACGTGTTTGAATAGAAACACTGTACAAAAGTTGTAACGACATTTTAAGAAAATTAATTGCAAATCATGTGTAGAAAGAATACGTGAAACTCATATAAATAAAACTCATCATTTTGTCTGTACAGACATATTTATATTGTTACTAAGCCTTGTTTGCCATAAGGAAAACAAAATATAAGATGGTTTCATGTTTTACTAGCGTATAGCACGTCAAAAATGACGGGGCAAGTATTACCTCCTTCATCCCATAGTATACCCTAACTTCACATTTCATAGCTGAAATAAATAAATTTGACCAACAAAGAGGCAGAAAAGTACAGTCGAGGTAGTCAAACATTGGTAAATTCCTTTATAAGCAAATCAAAATTAAGATAATTCATGAAATGAATTTGTAGCATATTGGTAAAAATCATTTAGATTAACAACTTTTAATATATAGAAAAGCCAGTGCGTTTTGGTAACATTACGTTTCAACAATGGCTTTTATGTCATGTTGCTTAGCAACAAAAGTATAATCTAAAATGTATAGACAACAAAACTCGAAAAATATTTGTTGATTTCTTCATTTAGAGTTTCCGTTGACTAAAGAGGTTTATTATTATTATTATTAAAAACGTTGGTGATATAACAGAAAATAGCCTAATTCAGAAACGATTTAAGTTTAAATTTAAATCGATATTTTTACTATCATGATAATAATTTTGCGCTTGGCTCTAGGCTAGGTGACCCCCACACTACGTTTTTACTTTAGGCTTGTTATACATGATAAATTTTATGCACTTGGCTCTAGGCTAGGTGACCCCACACTACGTCTTTACTTTAGGCTTGTTATACCAACACTCACTACATTTATAAGGTTTCACGGCATCCCCCCTCACGGACCCCTTGTACCCCGTCACTAAAATCGTAATGGACAGACAGGAATCGAACTATTCTATCTGGATAAATGCATTTTGGCTTTTATGACTCGAGAACTCACTCGTGACGTGACACAAACTGGGTTTAAAATAGGCTAGATATTTAAACATATGTAAACGTGTAATATTTATAATAGATATAGTAATGGGTCGATAAATTGCTTAACAACTCAAAATACTATAAGAAATTCAAACAAAACTATAAACCTTTTAACCTCGTTCTCCTTTATAGAACGTTGTGTCATATATAATTCATAAAACCGTTAATGCAAATATATTTAAAATATATTTCTTAAGAAAACAAGGTGCTATCCTCTGTAACCAGGCTTTCTTTGTTGCTCGTTACAATCATACAGTAAAGCCTAAATTACCGTGGAATAGCATTTAATTTATAGAACTAAGAATAAATGTTTAAATGTACTCAACAAAAACATTATTATTACTCCCAAAGTTAGATTATTAAATGATAAAAAAAATACATAAAACGTCTGTGATATCAATGCTAAATGTAAAAAAAAAAAAAAAGTTGTTAGTGTTAGTGGTTTATAATTTCATAAACATTATAAATATCAGTCAAAAAAATATCGTTGAATTTATAAAGTATAACCTAAACGATACTTACAAAAAGCTATATAAACGTTAGTAGGCATTATATAGAAGTTATAAAAATGTTTTATTTCTCATATCTGATCCTTGGGTACTAAAATAAGAATAGTCTTTTTTATACCTTTTGTTTATCGATAATGAAAAATACACAATAATTAACTTATTTACCTAGGATAACTTTTCCGTTCTTTGAGGAACACAAATAAGTTTGCTTACTATACCAAAAATACTATTAGTTCTAGGCCTACAGAACTAATTGGTTTTATTATATTTGAATAATTTCACATTCCGAAGCACAAATGGCAAGTTTACTTATATCAGAAAACATTATTAGTTCTAGGCCTACAGAACTAATTTATTTTATTTTATCATATTTGAATACTTTTAAACTTCGAAGCAGAAATGGTAATTTGAAATTAATATAGCAATAAAACTTAAAAAACAACGTACTTTGGTGTATACTACGCGTTTCGGTGTAATATTGATTTGGAATTGTCAAACGACTCAAAAGGTCTCTACAGAAATAAAACATTATCAATTCTTAAAACTGTACAAATAGCTAAACTATAGCAACAATACAACAAAACATTTTGATGATTATTTTTTTTTCAAGTCTAGAAATAATCAGTTTATCTCAAAATAATTCAAAATTCCAATTATGTGTACTTTCAGTCTCAATCTGTCACGCAAGCAAATATTTACTTAAGAAAACGATTTCAGTTTCGTTGTTAAACATACAGCTTGTACGAGTAACGGCATTTTAACATTAAAACAGAATCTCAGTTCAGTTATGACTAACTTTCCAACTGCACGACTTCACTCATATTCTATTATTCATACATCCACAATTTCTAAAATTCTCGATTTTTTTTGCTATTGATCTTCTAAGTTTAACGTTAATGATGTTGACGTCAAACAAGTTACAGCAACAGTGACGTCTATCGTTAAAGCCAGTAACACATAAGTAAAAAATATACAAAAATATAATATGTCCTAAACATTGTCAGAAAAAATAATTCATAAAATAGCAATACGATATTTATTGTTAATGCACAACTAAGTGCACATTATAATTTCAGAAACTTGTCACTGATAAATTCGAATTTCTAGCATAGCTGGTACAGAAGAAGGATGTTCATCGTAACCTCGACTTGGAGTAATATATATATCATATTCAGTGGATGCTCGCAGTGAATATCGAGGATGAAGCTAACGATATTTTCACTCCACTACAAAAGTAAAGAACAGTAAAACAAGTACTTACTTTAGTCGTCTGAATTTATTCAAATGTGAATTCGAATCGTCGGTTTTTCACAGCTGTAAACACTAACATCGTCGTGCCAGACAAAGCCTAACTATTGTTCGAGCTTTTAAACTTCGAAATATCCTCCAAATAAAGATAAATCGTCGCACTTTTTTAACCAGGTAACTGTACATATTTTATTAATGAAACTCACTTTTAATTGTTTATATCCTTAAAAAAAATGATTGGTCAAATAATCATTAAATTTGTATTAGACCTTGATCACCACGACCTGATGAGGCTTTGTGTGCTCCTTGTAGTTCCAAACTTTCCTTAAAATGATTTTAATCGGTTGTTTTTAAAACCTGGATTATGATTCGCTCCATTAGCTGTACGACGGGTCTCGAATTCCTTGTTAAATTCCGCTCGGCTGTTTCCATTACAACATAGAGAAATTGCACAGGTAAAAAAAATAAATAGAAAAGAGCCAAGAGGCACAATTGCTCTGTGCCTCACGCCGCAAGATGTCATCTTTATGAATGTCAGAGTGGGATAAGAATATATTTGAGGATTTTGCTTACAAAAATTGGAGTTTTTCAAGTAAACACCCAAAACCAATAATACATATATATTAATATAAAAATGAAAAATTTTGTTTGTTTAGAATCTTTGAGGAGGCATGACCTCCTTTTCCTCCTCTGACCATATTCATATTGTAATCTTCGTCAGAGCTGAGTATACAACTTCATTTTTTACCATGATATCCACAAATTTATAGATAAACGCACGCACGCACACACATATATAAAACATCCAAATTCTGCTTTTGTACAAACTATCTTTTTTTTTTAATTTTGTCATATATATGGATACATATCAAATTTGATGTTTCATCGAACAATATGATCTAAACGTTTTTTTAACTTTGGTATTTTACGTAGTCTGATGGCTAATAAAATTGACAGTTATAATCACTAAGACAGAAACAGTATTATATAAATACGACAGGTGTCGCAGTCAGGGGCTGTGGAGGCAGGCTCTATGATATAGTTGAGGCTGAACAATTTGTTGCTCTTGCATTGTCACAAGAAGCAAGCTGACGGAGCTGGATCTTTTAACAATTGCCGATATCTTCGTCACAGCTAACGACATGGAGCTGGATCTTTTAACAATTGCCGATGTCTTCGTCACAGCTAACGACATGGGGCTGGATCTTTTAACAATTGCCGATGTCTTCGTCATAGCTAACGACATGGGGCTGAATCTTTTAACAATTGCCGATGTCTTCGTCGCAGCTAACAACATGCAGCTGGATCTTTTAACAATTGCCGATGTCTTCGTCACAGCTAACGACATGGAGCTGGATCTTTTAACAATTGCCGATGTCTTCGTCACAGCTAACGACATGGGGCTGGATCTTTTAACAATTGCCGATGTCTTCGTCACAGCTAACGACATGGGGCTGGATCTTTTAACAATT
>NW_013666849.1:83283-84142 GCF_000517525.1 Limulus polyphemus | reverse complement strand
AAATGAACTGTCAAAATGCAGAGGTCATGTGTAGAGGTAAGATATAGTAGATAATGAAATGAACTGTCAAAATGCAGAGGTCATGTGTAGAGGTAAGATATAGTAGATAATGAAATGAACTGTCAAAATGCAGAGGTCATGTGTAGAGGCAAGATATAGTAGATAATGTAATGAACTGTCAAAATGCAGAGGTCAGAGGACATGTGTAGAGGTAAGATATGGTAGATAATGAAATGAACTGTCAAAATGCATACAAGCTTCAGCTACATGAATGACAAAAACTGCAGCTGTATTATTATTATAGGTAAGTTTGAAAAGAAAAATCAAGTGGTCATGTGAGTGAAGAACTTGTTTAAATAAAACACTGGAATTACTTTGCTAAAAATCAAATATGTCTAGTTTTATAGCGCGGATTTCTATATTGTTTGGCTTTATAGATTGCTCGTAGATCTAAGTGTAGTAACTTTGTAACACAGAATGTTCATTCCAGGTCGGTTCCGTCAACATCTATAATAATGTTCACCAGCATGTCATATTAATTTTTCTAACTCTCCAATCGCAAACCCATCAAACATGATTTATGTTTACCTCTATTGAGTGTCCCATCAAACATGGTTTATGTTTACCTCTATTGAGTGTCCCATCAAACATGGTTTATGTTTACCTCTATTGAGTGTCCCATCAAACATGGTTTATGTTTACCTCTATTGAGTGTGAAAAACGGAAAAAAGTTAATGATTAGTGTTTATTTCATTATCTTAAAGTGATGGATCAAAATGTACCCAATTTAGTAAATAAACTTGATATAATTTTAACACCTGCCACACGAGCTAGCCCGGTGTAAAGACTTCAAACTAGC
>NW_013666849.1:57685-82329 GCF_000517525.1 Limulus polyphemus | reverse complement strand
TTGCTACACCGGCACTTTGATGTGCCCCCCCCCCCAAAAAAAGAGTCGTTCAGGAAAGGTTTGGGTTGTTTTGATTAGACAGAAAAGAAGATGTTTGGCACTATTTTCGAGGTCTATGTCGCTGGACCAGACCCGTGATTTGACCCGAGATCATGAGAGCCAATGTGGAGAAGTTAACTTGTAAATGTAAAGTAAAACAATGTAAGCAATGAAACATGCTTGAAATGTCTCAGATGTGGTTGTGAACGTGATGGTTTAATTGTAAAGATTAAGTTAAACCATGGGTCCAGGTCGGACGAGGAAAGTACTTATTGGAAGATATCCCAGTCGATTTGACATACCAGCTGAATTGGAGAATCGTCAATTAATTACTTACTGCACTGACAGCAAAACATAAAACAAACGGGCACAGTAGTATCGTTATCTTCAAAAAGGGGGATTGGGATCGTATATAAAAGATAATTAGTTTCAATATTTTATTAAACTAACTGTACAGTAAACCTCAAACATGTAATGTTGGAGTTGAAGCAGATGCACGATGCATCACAAGATGACTTCCCTGGCGATTCTCAAATTAAAAATGCCATTTCTACAGTGTAGAGTAAATATAAGAAGGATGGTATAATGCTCAGTACGATTCTACCATAGTATAACCCATATAGTATAATGCTCAGTACGATTCTACCATAGTATAACCCATATAGTATAATGCTCAGTACGATTCTACCATAGTATAACCCATATAGTATAATGCTCAGTACGATTCTACCATAGTATAACCCATATAGTATAATGCTCAGTACGATTCTACCATAGTATAACCCATATAGATTTCTTTATATCATATTTTCATTAATATTTAGTTATTTTCGTTTTAAAAGTTGTGCCGAGCTTCATTCATCGAGACCTATACCCTAGCTTATCCCCTAATAACCCTAAATCACCGGTTTCTGTGGCAGATGTTAAAATTTTTTGGGTACATAGTATACGTGTGTTGGTTGAATTGCTTTTATTATTTACCTATCTTAGAATATTCAGCTCTTCTCTATAACATCAACATTGATTATGCTTTGTAGTTATGTTACAAGCTAGGCCGACAGACCTTATTGTTGTGGTTTTTTTTTTAAATAATGTAAACAATGAATAAATCGAGAGACCAAAAAATATTTTTGTCGATATAAATAAACAAAATTATTTCTTGACTACACAATGGGCTATCTATGCTCTTTTTACCGTCGGTATAGAAACCCGACTTTTTAGCGTCATAATATTTTAAGTTTACCGCTAAGCCACCAGAGGACTTTAAGAAATAATTTTAAGCCGTTTAATCCCTGTCGATGTCAGTAGGGAGAAATGGAGACTTAGGGTTTTGAGAATTTTAATAAAGTTTAGAGAATCAAGAAAGAGTTGCAGTGAAACAAAATTTTATTTATTTAAGAGAAAGTTTCGGTTCATTCTAACCAAGCAGAGTGAGTTACGATAATGTTTCCCCTCCCCCAGTAACTCAACGGTAAATCTGCAGACAAATGACGTCAAAATCGGGTTTCGATACCCGTTGTGGATATAGCAATGATAGTTCACTGTGTAGCTTTGAGCTTAAATAAAAACAAATACATTGCTCTTGTATGTTTCAATTGTAACCAAGTAGTGGGAGTTACGTCAATCTTTTTATGTTTCAATTGTAATCATTTAATGGGTGTTAAGTCACTGTTTTAATGTTTCATTTGTAACCATATACTGGGAGTTACGTCATTGTTTTAATGCATCAATTATAATCATGTAGTGGGAGTTACGTCATTGTTTTTATGTTTCAATTAAGTTAAGTTTAAGAATTGCTCTCAGAGTTAAAAAAAAAAAAGTTACACAGAGAAGTGCGACAGAAAGTAGGCCTAGTGGAAATCGTGTTTACTTTGAAGTTAACAGTTTTATTACAAGGAAGATGTGAGTCACGAGGAAGGCGTTGTCTTAAATGGTTGATGTTCCAGTAAGCAAATCATAACACATTTTTGTATATATCCAGCAAATCTCTGAAAGCACAACACGTGACAAAAGTTTCTATCCTATACAAAGTAATATCCTGAATTTTGTAATTTTCGGATTCTTAGGTTTGATTTTATCGTCGTATTCACTAATATATATCATATCTCTGGGGGAACAAGTCCAAAACTAATATAACAGATAAAAAATGCCATTTAAAATAGTGCACTGACCTTTAAAGTGGTATGAAATCTAAGCCTACTAAACCAGGTATTTCTGGTTCTCTCCCCGTATATACCATATACCACAACAAATATCATTTTATTTTAAAACACCTGTCATACTTCATGAACTAAATAAATAATAGACTCCCACGGTGAGCATTAATACTCTCAAGGCTCAGTGTCGGTGTCAGACGGCTAAAGCCTACGTTACGATTAAAGAGAGAGATCTCAGCGATACGTACTTGGAAGGCTTGTCCAGTACAGATGATATACAACACAGTCCCATGGGAACTTACGTGCGTTGTACTTATGCGATTGTTTTTTGTTTTCTTTTTTGTCCTTCTTTCGCGCCCCACGCGAGTTCATACTTATGAATGGACAGTATTGCCATGATTGTAAAGTCAGTAGTCCTCAACCTACACGCATGATGAGAGGTCAAGAAGCTTGAAATTAAGCTTTTTGTTAAGCATATGTTTTTGGCTTGTTTGTTTGGTTGTTGTTGTTGTTTGTTTGTTCGTAAGCTAAACATAAGCTATAGAGTTTCGTTTGTGACGTTACACTCTCTGGTGACGGGCTTCGGTATGTTAGCGTTTGAAAATAGAACTACTGTATACACGATAGGAAGAGATATTTACCTTTATAAATAGTTCAAGCCACACTTGTGCCTTTTAATTTCGCGTGTTTATATTGATATCTATATCTTTATTGCTATTAAGAATATTATGAATGATAAATAATACGCCATAATGTTTGTCCAACTTCTATTTCGTTTCATTGAAATTTGGACTTCCAAGAAAGATGCAATGAAGACTTTGTTTGTTTGTAGTTAATCACAAAGCTACACAATTGGATATCTGTGCTGTGCCTACCACAGCTATCGAAACCAGATTTCTAGTGTTATAAGCCCGCAGACTTACCGCTGTGCCACTGGAGGGCGCGATGACTTTTAGCTGAAGATTACCTTTTCAGGTATCTGTGTAAACGTCTTGCAGGCATGAGAAAATATTTCAAATTTCAGATTTTTAGACGCTTATGTGAAATCTGGATTCGAACCTAAGTTATTATAAATAATTGTGGATTGTTTTCATGAAATGTTTTGTTTTTGTTTGAATTTCGCGCAAAGCTACACGAGGGCTATCTGCGCTAGCCGTCCCTAATTTATCAGTGTAAGACTAGAGGGAAGGCAGCTAGTCATCCCCACCCACCGCCAACTCTTGGGCTACTCTTTTACCAACGAATAGTGGGATTGACCGTCACATTATAACGCTCCCACGGCTGAAAGGTCGAGCATGTTTGATGGGACAGGGATTCGAACCCGCGACCCTCAGATTGCGAGTCGAATGCCGTAACCACTTGGCCATGCCGGGCCCTTCATGAAATGAAGAGGATTTTGTTTCACAGAAATGATACTCTTATTCACCTGTTTACGTAAGGGAGCGTAGAGTTAGGCTTAGTATTTTTAAGTAGGTTTATGGAGAGGAGGTTTGTTAATTTATTGTTAAGTACAAAAATACATAGTAGACTATCTATGCTTTGTTCCATGCGGGTATCGAAACCAGAGTTTTAGCTTTCTAAGCCCTCGGATAAAAATAGATAAATATTACTTTTATTTTTAGATTACACCCAATGTTGTACGAATACTTTTAATTACACCCAATGTTGTTCCGAATACTTTTAATTCACCCAGTGTTGTTCCGAATACTTTTAATTACACCCAATGTTGTTCCGAATACTTCTAATTACACCCAATGTTGTTCCGAATACTTTTAATTACACCCAGTGTTGTTCCGAATACTTTTCAATGGATCTTTCATGAAGTTATTCTTTAATGTTAAAACGCGCTGTTTCTTTTTAATTTTAATTTTATTTCAAAATTACTGTTTACAGAGAAAATATATTTGCATTATGTTTCAATATCCCTCTTCTTCATCCCCAAAAATATACATTGAAAATTCATACAATAACCTTTAAATAGTCTTCATATAATGCATATATTATGAAACTAAGACCCAAAAAACACGTTATAAAGAATGAATCAAGACACTATTTTTAATACAAACGCCCCGACACGTTTCGGTAGCCCCTCGTCACTTTCTGAATAAACTACAATATAGAATAAGCTATAGTAGAGAATATTGTTATAGGCAAAGGTAGACTTCATGTACAAGACATGTCCAAAATATATCGAAATGCGATATTACGGAGAAGAGAAATTAAAGTACAAAGACAGTATAGATGAACTAGCACGTGTCCAAGGGAAGGAGATTCCACGCCAACATACACACGAGTTTGAAATGAATACCTCATAATAATAAATTATGAAAGGTCAGGGAATTTTCATGGAAAGTACGGTAAAAAAAAAACAACAGCAACAATCACTCAAACGCGAAACTCTTCAAAAGAATCATTAAATACTTCCCGCTAAAGCGGGAGAGAGCACAGATAACGAGTGGAATCTCTTAACTGGCAAGGAATCAGAAGTTTTAGCTTACTGTTTTGCCACACAAATTCTCGCGTTTCTTCCAACCCTACGCTCACCTGGAGCTGGTTATCTGGAATTCTGGCGCCACATGACTAGAAGTACGGACAGTCTGGACTTCAGTCAAGGGGAAATCATTGATGTTATTTATAAATTTATGTCGTCGTTCCAGTCAACAGGAGAGAGTGCATGCGTGACACGTGCGTTAAGACTACCTTTTTCTTTTTTTGGCAGCGACATGAATTTTTTGGCAACAACGAGAAAAGCCCGCTAGGAGCACTAGCATCAGATAATCCACCATGTGGACAATCACTGAACAGTCAGAAACTCTTAAAACTTTTACGTTAGATGTAATTGGAACTAGCTAGTTGTGTAGAAAATTATGAGGTCCAGGTTCGCTTAAAGTTTAATTAATTAATTAATTTTTTTATATTTGAACAAGAATAAAATTCGTGCATATAATTTCTATTTATTAGTATAATATTAATAAATATCTGCTTATATATCGTAATCCTAATAGCCTAGCACCGAAAAAAAAACACAAAAAAAAAACAGATAGGCTAGGGACTATTACATTTACATCTGGGTTTTGTATGACTATCGTGTTTCGAGTATTATTACTATTTGAATACTAGTCCTACGTGTCTATTAGGCTACATCACTGAAAAGGGATGACTGCGCCAATCAAATTTTAGTTTATAGTTTGCTTATTTCAGAATTTTTGCATAAACCTACACAGGAACTGACAGGATTAAAAAGAAGACATCTATTCAAAAACTTCTCCCGCCAACTCGTGGACTACTCTTGTTTGACTGGAAAGTGGGATTTGACTGTCACTTTTATAGCGCATCTGCGACTACTAGTGTGGCAAGCGTTTTTACGGCAACGGGCTGCTAACCATGAGCCTTCAGATTCGCTGTTCGGGCACACTAACTTCTTGGCCACGCCCTGACTCCTAGTGTTAACTATAATTTATGTGTATCGTACATTTGTTTGTTTGACTATAGTTAAAAGTATCGAATGCAGCGTAAAAATAACTATACTTTGAACGAGGCTTTTTTGTTTCATTTATCGCTCTACCACACTTGTAGACGTAGTTTCCGTAAGAACCTGTAATTTTATATCCGCAATAAGTGCGCTTATGTTTTACAAACATATCCGGAGATTTCGTGCACTCGCGAGAATGAAGACGAGTTTGTTCTGAAATTAAGCACGAAGCTACACAATGGGCTATCTGTGCTCTGCCCACCACGGGTATCGAAACCCGGATTCTAGCGTTGTAAGTCCGCAGACATACCGCTGTGACACTGGGGGGCATGAAGACGAGAATACTGCTGTGTTAAATACGTAGTTAGTTACTTGAGTTGCATATAACTGCAAACAAGTTAGCACCGTTGTCTCAGAATGTAGGTGATTCAAAACCTTGTTCTCACTTACAAGTCTGCGTTTCATCACATTTATGTTTTTTGTCTATTACTTTTACTGGCAGAAATAGCCGCCCTGCGGACAGGTATAACTGCTAGTTTCTGCGGAAAGCTATTGGGCCTGCGGCCTTTTCTGGAATTGTCTGACAGTTCTACAACAATGTACTCATACTTGACATTCAATAAAGTTCACCATCCATGAGAAAAAGTATTTTATTGAAATTTTAGTTTAAAAATGAGCCATCATCACAGCATTACATCACAGAGTATATTTGATTGAAGTATTTCTTTGTAGACGCAGTTATCAATGAAAGTGCCTTGATTTTCTGTTGCAACACTCATGAGATTTTCACTAAAGAAAAACAACTATTTTTTTAAGTTTGTTTTTGATTGTTTTATATTTGAAACTTACTCCTTTTTGTTTGTAATTTTTATTGGTTAAATCTGAAACTTACCATTTTTTGTGGAAATTTCAATTGTTTTATTTATTGCTCAGTCTAGTTATAAAAATATTACCCAGTTATGATTGGTGCGGTAGTTTCCGAGATCCGAGTTTTGGACGTATACATCGCAAGCTCCATTATAATAAGATCTGTCTGTCTGTCTGTAAGTGCATGCTATTTTCTATCTACCTGCTTAGTCGCTTATGTTCGTCTTTGCTAGGTTATAACGAAATATCTCTCTATCATATATTTTTTTACTGTGTATATATATATTTCTATATATAGTAGAGCAGATTTTAATCACGTGACTGTTGCCATGTTTGAAAGCAGAATCCTGATACAACTTTCAACTCAACCTGAGACTCATTATAGGTAGAGCGGGACACGGCGTCAACACAATTCAATTGCATCTCATAAATATTTAAAACTCCTTAAGCAAATTATATTAATGTTTGGTAAATACGAGCGTCTGGGGTTTTCGTTACCATTAGCGGTACTTTCAACTTAATTGGGGGGAAAAAAATCGATTCTCGGCGTCATTACATTAGGCGTCTATTGGGGTAATGATAAAATTCAACTCTTCAAACTAACGTGGCAGCCACATCACAACACTATAATTATGTTCTATAACAAACCCTTCAATTTTTTATACCCCAAAACGCCGGTCTTTAAGCGATGTTTTGCCCTCTATACAGGCTGTCAGGAAACATGAATTCTGTAAGAAACTCACGACGTCGCTGTTTAAAAAAAAAACGATTTACAGTTTCATATATATATACTCTCTACTTTTTAAACGAAACAATGTCCTCAAATTGTTTGGTGCGCTGACATCACTAAAGTTATATACTAAATGTTTATATAAATCTGTAAGTCTAAAACCTGCCAGGTGTTTGTTTGTTTGTACTTAAGCACAAAGCTATATGATGGACTTTGTCCACCATGGGTATCGAAACCCAGTTTTTTTAGCGTTACAAGTCCGCAGACTTACCGCTGAGCCACTGGGGAGCTCCTGCCAGCTGAATAATATATATATCAAGTACTTTAGTGTGCCAAAAATGACCATAACTCTGATACATATAGTGTTCTTTCTTTCTTTTTCTCTCTAAAGAATCATTACAGAAACAGCATTAGCAGGAATTTTAACTATGTTTGAAACTAATTACTTATTCCATTCTCATTTACGCTTCTGTTTACAGTTATTTTGATAAATATTGGCGTCAGGATATACATATTTCTTCTATATTTACATGCTTTAGAGTCCTATTACTTTTGGGCACCCCTGTACATTACATAGTTCCATTACTCGTGTGTAAGGCTTAATATTTATTGTTACTGGTACTACAGATAAGTATTTCTTGATTCGGTTTTCAATAATATTTCCTAACGTTAGTCATTCAAATTTAAAACATAAAAGTTTCACTGATATGAACAACTATCCCGGTTAACTGAAGATTCCATTTAAAAAAAAATTATCGTTTTAGGTTCGAGGCTTGCTTTTATTTATCACCAGGTGGCCTCGGTTTCTAATCAATACTTACACCAACATATTATTTCCATCAACACGGAATGGATTTGGTACTGACACTTTGTAGAACGAAGCACCACAGTCTATAGCAAGGCTTTCATAATTCCTGACAGTGAAATAATACGATATGGAATTTGAAAGATTCGTTTGTTCGGTGAATTGAGCACAAAGCTACACGAAAGCTATCTGTGTTATCCGCCCCTAATTTGGAAGTGATAAACTACACAGGGAAGTCATCTAGTCAACACCAACTACCGCCAACTTTTGGCTGCTCTTCTCAGACCAAATAGTAAAATTTGACCATTACTTTTATAACTCACCCTTGGCCTCAAAGATCAGAGTGCAATTCTATGGGTGTGGGTAACGTGTCGTCTACAGTTTGGCATGCTAACCACTAATTCACGCTCAGTCTACTTAAAATAAGTTTTTTATTATTGTTATTATCATAAATACTTAAGTATTTCAGCAAGTGAATATAGCAGTGTTACTGTTAAATGACCAAGAGGACTTTTGTTGCAATGAAAGATAGAAAAAAAACAGGCCTGGGCCTTTAATAGTTTTAAAGAACACTGGGTACGTATAAAAAGGTAAAATTTGAAAACAATCAAAACTCTGAAATTCGATTTTATTGCAGTTTTAAAACTTAAAGTTTTCTCTGTACTGCGCCCCAAAACAAATTAAATATCCCACCCCCACCCAAAAAAAAGAAAAAGCGGAATAAGAGATCGCACAAACACAACAAGTAAATGAAAAGTTGAATAGAAATTTACTCAATAAACTCACCAACGCTCATGAAGTAGGCTATTTTGATTATCAGACTGTTTCCTGTATTTTGATTATCAGACTGTTTCCTGAAAGAAAGAAAAAGTTCTAAATAACATATTAAACTTTTATAGGTTCGGTAACGAATGGACCTGAACACACACACACTACTGTTTTTTCTTGGAAAGTTTCCGACCCTTAACGCTTGCCAAATTAAACATCCTGTTCAAGCATGCCTAGAGTTTTAAAAAAAGGGAAATACATGTTGCACTATCTGTATGCTAAAATGTCACTTTGTGTTACATGAGTAGACAACCTAATAAGCACCTACGGTGACTAAGCGGTAAGTTTCAGAGCTTATAACGCTAAACATCGGGCTTGGATACCCGCGGGGGTAGAGCACAAATAGCACATTGTGTAGCTTTGTGCTTAATAATAAAGCAACAACCACGTTCACGTGTTTCCCACTCACGAGACACTTGACAGCCGTTTTATTTTCTCATTATCTCTTTTACTGCTAACGTTATCTTTAATCAAAACTTTAGTCTCTACAGTAACTGATTGTCCACTACCCGGATATTCACATTATTCTGAGAGGGTTTGACTTGAGTCGTTAGTCTCCCTCAACTCCACTGTTACATGTTATGTTTGATACTATTTTTCGACTGCCCAGTTATTAACTATATTATTAGCGCTTTGTTTGATAATTTAGTTTATCCATTACTCGACTATTCACTACACTGTTAGTGTGACTCTCTCTCTTTCCATTATCCGATTATTCACTACACTGTTAGTATGACTCCCTCTCTCTCCATTACTCGACTATTCACTACACTGTTAGTGTGAATCTCTCCATTATCTGATTATTCACTACACTGTTAGTGTGACACTCTCTCTCCATTATCTGATTATTCCCTACGCTGTTAGTGTGACTCTCTTTCTCCATTATCCGATTATTAACTACACTGTTAGTGTGACACTCTCTCTCCATTATCTGATTATTCCCTACGCTGTTAGTGTGACTCTCTTTCTCCATTATCTGATTATTCACTACGCTGTTAGTGTGACTCTCTTTCTCCATTATCCGATTATTCACTACACTGTTAGTGTGACACTCTCTCTCCAGTATCCGAATATTCACTACACTGTGAGTGTGATGTTTAAGACTCTTTCCACAACCCGATTATTATCTATGATGTTTATACTGACACTGGAATTTTAATCTCCTCGTCAATCAATTATCTATAACACTGTTGGGTTAGAATTGAGATGGTAATCTCTTCACTGCCCGATTATTCACTATAATGTGAGTGTAATATTTAAGACGACTTTTCATCCTGCTACCAGACTGTCGATTCCTAACCTGCTAACGTAGTTTTTATTATATTAATTGTTCTAATACCTGATTATTCATTATACCGTCATATTATGTTTATGCTATCAGTCACTTTACTACCCAATTGTGTATCAATTGTTAGCAGTATGATTGACACGTCAGTCCGCCCATTAATAAATAAAATGCAATAATCTCACTAAGGTTGTCGTATAGAAATATAACCGAATAATAATAGTTTTTCCATTTGGTTATTCCTGACGTTAGTTGTTTGTATCCCGCCAATATAAAAATTACTGTACAAACCAACAAACACATTTAACAACCAGCACGTGCGGTTTGAAAGCACCAAGCCTGCACGTGCGGTTTGCGCCCCGCGGGACCATCTATGGTTTTGTTTTTAGATAAAATGCGGCGCTGTTGATAATATACGGCAACTTGCCAGTGATGTACTTCACGTGTGATCCTCGAAACATCTACTGTCCATAAACCAAGAGATAAGTGATGACCTAAACGTCGACGTAAGCGCCCTCTACACTATAAACATCGTATCAATCCCCAGTATAAGCACAGTTAGAATTTATAAAAAACTGTAAGAGCTTGGATAACGACGATAGATGTCTGTTTATATGTGAAAAGGATATAAAAAAGTGTTTATATTAAACATTCGAACAGTAAACTTGAAAGAAAGTTGTTTTTTTTAAACCATCAAAAGTTACAGGAAGTCACTGCAATTTCTTTTTCTTTTATCACAATAAACTCAAATATTTATGGTTTTATAAATTTTTAATAAATAACTCGTGAAATATATTGTTCAATACAATATATACTTTGTTAACGTCGCTGTCACGTACGATTAACAAATAGAATAGCGTATAAGACGTAGGTGGCGGGCATGTCTGAAAATACAACTTAAGTTATAATTATAATGCCGTATTGTCCAAAATAACTTCCAGTTTTCATACATTTATATATGTATTAGGCAGTTTATGTTATTGATGGTTCCAGAATGATAACTGTTTTAAAATTACAATGGGTGTTAATATTCTATATAATATTCCTTCCAGTTCACATACACGAACCAGTATAACAAAGATAAGTACTTGGACCAGTCTGTAAACTACTAACAACTGAAACACCTGTGCACCACCGATAGCTGTTTTTAGTGTTGCTTCATCTTTTTCCTGGAACATGAATGGAATTAGTGTGCTAGACGGAGAAAGTAGCCGCCTGGGGTAACAAACAGCCGTTCGAGTAGTTAGTTAGTCACACGACTCTCAAGTCACAGTCACCAGACTTGTTCGATCTTGTTGTTTGCTTCCACTCTTTCTCACGAGTCAGTAGCTCGAGTGAAACGTGAGAAGTTAAAAAAAAATCATTTCCTTGCACAGTTCGTTCAGCAACTCCTACGTATGTCGTAGTTGTTTGCTCGTGGTAACTTCCCCGCTCAGTTCTATGTAGTATATTCAGTGGTCTCGTGCCATGTGTTCCAAGAGTTGATTTATTTAACACCCGGTTATATACGTGTATGAAAAATACACTGTGTTCTATCCAACATTTGTTGTATATTATTTCCGACTGTTTCATATAAGGAAAACGTTATTTAAGTTTACGCACTAATTTGCAGCAAATATTTTAATCGCACGGAATATAACAAGTAAAATAATATCAAGTATTAAAGCCAATAACACTTAAAGTCTCTGGCAGAAAAAAAAAGTAGGTTTCCCAGTAATGACTTTAGGTTATTAATTTTTTACAGTATTAGAGTTTATGAGGAAGGAAAACAAGATTTTATAATAATATGTTCACCGCCATTCACTCCTGCCAGATGAGTACGGCATCTAGTTGTCTGTGTTGGTTTGTGATTTTGTCACGCTAGCTGCACTGAAGAGATGATAATGTGCAAATAATAAAGTGTGACGTCTCAAAGATAGAGGACCACTCGACAACGAGCCAGGTGAGCAGGACTAGCGTGAGTGTGTAAACTGATGGTGAATAGTAAAATAATGGAGAATGTTTGAAAGCTTAGACAACTAAGGAATGGATAAGGTTTAGGCTTATTAACAGACAGGCAAGAAATGGATGAGCTAAAAACTTGAAAGTTTACTAAGTAAGATTTCACAGCGGATGTTGTAACTGCAATTCCAATTCTACAAAACAGATTTAATATTCTGTAGCAACTGTTACTAGTGCGGTTACTGACGATCAAGGAAGAACCTTGAATCAGTTGCAAATGCATTCAATTTAAATTTCACTTCACTGAATATATATGGATTATTGGATAACTCGAAAACCGATTAATTTGGTTGATGATCAGTGAAAACAATGTAAACTTCACTTCACTGAATATATATGGATTATCGGATAACTCGAAAACCGATTAATTTGGTTGATGATCAGTGAAAACAATGTAAACTTCACTTCACTGAATATATATGGATTATCGGATAACTCGAAAGCCGATTAATCTAGGTGGAAAACTGTTCATGAGGGCCATAATCGATCTCAGTAACTCCTATCATTTGATTCCTCTTCTAATATAAAATTGGGTTTAATTCAATCCCGTTAAGACACTAACCACACAAGTACTGTTATATATCACCCTGAAACCTACTATAGCCACCAGTTTATCTAACATACTTACTTGGCACAATATCCTACTTCTGAAGAACTGATACTTTCAATACTACCACTTATACAACGTACATGCGGACTTACAACGCTAGAATCTAGGTTTCGATACCCGTGGTGGGCAGAGCACAGATAGCCCATTGTGTAGCTTTGTGCTTAATTACAAACAAACAAGTGAAAGGCTGATAATGCCTAAACATATAGAAAAGCAAATATGTACGAGAAATAGGTAGTTTGAAATGCTTTTCTTTTCTTATTAACTTTGTAAAATTGGTTGTCTATGGAACTGAACCAGTTCGTATCATCAAGGACAAATAATTAATAACGTTATATGAGTAATATATATATATTGACTTTAGTTATTATTAAGAATTAAAAACAAAAAATCAGGTTGATACAAGAAATATCTTTTAACGAGAAAGTTGGTTGAAATAAGCTAACAATCAGTCCAAGTTCTAGCGTCTTAGTTATAAGTCGTATTTAGGTAACGAGGGCTTGACTTTAAAAATAAATTTACATTTGTCCACAGCCACCGCCTAGAATAAACTTTTGTCACATTTTTCGTACACCAAAATCGGTAATGTAATAAGTACAGCACGATGTTCACCAAATAAGGCCAGACAGAGAGTGGTATATAAATCTTCATTATTCTTGAGTCAGTGTTCACGATTTGAACGAAAATGACCTTGGAAATTATATGCACCGTATACTTTATTTCTTTTATTCTCAAATAGTATAGTCTCTCGCATCTGCGGCTGGTTACAATGACGCGTATAGTTTTACGTTTGCTAAGTAGACTGCTATAACAACTTCCTTTCTGTTAACTACTCTCTCTCTCCGAGATAAGGATCTTTTCATGGATTCTCATGAGAATACGATACTATCTTATCTAGTCTAACCAATATTCTTCAATCTGATGACAGTGTTTGTTACCATTTGTGTTTACTATGTCTTAAACACAAACAGTTATCTTAAATAGCCTTGTAGTCCATTTCAAACGTAACAAACAAACAAACTATAAATAAAAAAAAACGTTTATTGACGCTTTACTACCGTTTCTGAACATAATATTTGCCCACAATATCTGTGATCCTCTTTTCTTTCCCTCTTTGTTTGTATGTAAAAACGTTTTTGCCGTAGTTCTCTAACTGTTAAAAGTGAAGAAATCGGAAAGAGAGTTATTTAAAAAGTCGTCAGTAACTCAGTGTTATCTATTATATTAAATCCTTCGTTTATCAAAGCAATTGTGACTTTTTAAACCTGTTTTCATAACTTTATATCACAGCTTTAAATAAAAGGCTCTTACAATTTGTTTCAGCAATAAAAACATCACAACTCAGTATGACTTCGTGTTTGTGAATTCAAACTTCCTACATTTTAAAGAAGAAAAACAACGGAGTTTAAACTCTTGATCCAGGTAGTAGTTAACACACGTAGTTTAAAAGTGGATCAGTGTAGATACTTGTAATATGATTTAAACTTAACTTACCAATGGGAAAATTGAGTTTATACTTTCAGACAGAGGACAGACAGACAGAAAAACAACGACATAACTAAAATTAGTAGTGGATGAAACACATCATATGCAATCATGGTGTCTTAACGCGCACGGTGCAATTATATTATGTATGTTCAATAGGTATGTATTCTCTTGCGCAGACGCCGTAATAAATGACAGCGACAAGTTGCCGCAGGGCGTGCGCTCGAGTCGAGAAGGTAGACAGTGAACGTCATCATATAGGTCACGTGAGATAAAATGGAAGGAGATGGGTTAATGTAAACAGGCTAATGAGTGCTGCCGAATAGACCTGCCAACCTGTAGACCATGGAGTTTTAAGATCCGGTATCGTCGACAGTTTATTTATTTTTTTCTATGGTTATTTTTAGTATTATTTCCATAGCGGAAGATGCCCGAGTTTTCCTTGTCTGAGGCCACAAATAGAAAGACACACATCTTGACATTTCGGTGTTGAGTATGAGCGCCACGAGAAATACAGACATTTTAATTCACCACTAGAGTCCCGTTTTAGTCATTTAGTACAATCACTTGCTTTTTTTTTTTCCTTTTATCAAAGTGATTATCAATGATAAATATGCAAAATAATGTGTGGCACCTGGAAGATTACACGATCATTTCCAGGTATTTTTCAAGTTCGGTTAAATATAAAATATATTGAAAAATTGGAGAGCATGTAAAAGAGATTTTTAGTTTCTTCTTATAGCCCTTGCGTCTCTCGTATGCACCATTTAATACCCACGCCAATTCAAGCGCTTTGACTTTCTTCTAAGCAATAAAAACAGTTAGGTAAAAATTTACATAATCCGATATTTCCGTACCAGGAACTAATAAGTTTCATGACTTCTGAAGCTCTAACCGTTTTGAACATACAACCACTCAAAAAGGAAGTATGAAGTATAATCACACATGTGTGTTCATGAGCAACACGTATGGTGTTTGCTTAATGTTTTTCCAATGCGTAATCATTGGTTTCTTTTACCAGAACGGGTATTATCACAAAAGAAAACCACTGACTAGCCACTTTATCAGGACCTCCACTGTATCACTTTTCACCTGGACTCAACGTGGAACGAATCCACAAGATGTCAGAAAGTGTCTTGTTCAACTGTATCTCATCTATTGAAGAGTAGGATTCAACTGAACTTTGATTTCATAATCAATCAAATCGATATTCAGCGATTGTAATGAAATCACTTTCGTGCTCTTCGAATCAATTTCCATGCCCAATGGGATAAACATTCAACATTGTGGAGTGAGCACAACTTTCAGGTGTACCCTGACAATTATTCGCCCTTCTAAGAGTATAAAAAAAGTCAACTTACAATATGACATAAGTCACTCCACTCTGCTTATGCTCAGCCGTTTAGCCAATGTAGCGTAAATCACTCCCACTTTGTGCCTATCCATTTACCTAATACATATGACGTCATTCATTCCTTCTTTATACTTAACCACTTTTGATAAGACATCAGTCACTCTCACTTTATGCCTAGTCACTTATCATATGACGTCAGTCATTCCCACTCTATGCCTAGCCATTTATAATATGACGTCACTCCACTCCCACTCCATGATTAGCTATTTATCTAATATGTCGTAAGAGTCACTTATTCTATACCATTTACCTAATATGACGTAAATCATTTCGAGTCTATGTCTAGCAGTTTACAAAATCTGATGTCAGTCACTCTACTCCATG
The DNA here is from genome assembly GCF_000517525.1 of Limulus polyphemus. Classification (NCBI taxonomy): domain Eukaryota; kingdom Metazoa; phylum Arthropoda; class Merostomata; order Xiphosura; family Limulidae; genus Limulus; species Limulus polyphemus. The sequence continues at coordinate 66,313 of NW_013666849.1, read as the reverse complement.
CCTAGAAACTTAAAATATGGCATCAGTCACTCTATTTAAGCTGGAGCTCGCTTGGTAAGCTTTGAACAAACAAAAGTAGTTATTTGAGACATTTCTGAGACATCCAGCATATAGCCAGTAAAAGCAGACGCATATGTCAAGGCATTTATTTTTATTTAACACTGACCTCTGTCAACCTTTCTGTACCAAAAAATTCTAAAAGTTCGATACATCAAAGGATGTCAGTAGCTCAAACAAGCAAGCAAAGGAATTTTTCACATATTACGTCAACACAAAAGATCCCCTCTCCTCTTCTTGGCCTTCATCTCCTTTGGTGACAGTGTAAAAATAGTGGGAGAAACGACTTTAACTAACAGAAAGAGAACCGCTTTTTGGTGTTCGTGGTAGACTTGGAGCCCTGTACATCTTTCACCAAATCCCATCAAATATTTCAGTCGTCTTTTTTTCTTGTTGTAAAAAAGAATTCGAATCTCTTAAACATACAGTACATGTTGGTTAAAGATGTTAACTACTGACAGTCATTTACTTTATAATATTTGACTGCAAGTGATTGATGTGTTGGACTTAGCAGTAAAGTAACTTCTTTTAACTTCAGAATATCTCGACGTAGCTTTCGCAACGTCCTCCAGTCGGTAAGCGGTAAGTTTACGGACTTACAACGCTGAAATCTGGGGTTCCAGTCCCCATGGTAGACAGAGTGCAATTAGCCAATTTTGTAGCTTTGCACACTAAGAAAACAATAACAGATTTCCCGACAGAAAAGTGTCAAACTAAATGGAACCGGAAGAAGTTCACTGCAAATAAGAACCGGAAGTAAATCACTATATACAAGATACTGAAAGAGGAAGTAATTAACTATATACTAAATTACAAAACATAAAATAGTCTAACACAAAATATCAAAATAGTAAGCCATTGATTACATGCTAAGAGAAGATGTTAACTACAAAGCAGCAGAATAAGAAATTTGTTTGCATGATAAGTAGTGGAGAAGGACATAGTTCACACTGCAAAACAGATGAAAAGGACCTCAAAACAGCTCAACGGGAGCAACTGATTGTCTGTAAAGGGCTTGATTAGGAAGCAACTGACAACTAAGCGGCAAACACGAACTAGCTTCTGCTAAAGAACAAGAAAGCTTAGCTGCAAGCTTGCAAGACATCGGAATAGGAACTATATATCTACACACACACGCTCGTCCATTACATGTGAAGATGACAGGGATCTCAGGGATTTTGATATACCCGTGAATGGCTAGTAAGCCCAATTCTTGCACGAAACCTTTGTCCGCACTATGCACAGGAGAATTCTGGGCTTAGGGCAACTGACTGTAGATCTTGTTGATGAGACTTGCGAAGGCGCTGATTGATTTCTACATCCCTGATGCGGCAAGATTCAAACCCAGATGTTCCACTGTGAACTAGTTTACTCAACAACTTGAGCTATCAGTTACCAATTGTCATCAATAGAAATAGGGTGTGAAACTATATGACAAGCAGAGAAACAAGTAATAGATTATTGCAAATTGACAAAAGAGGTAGTAATTGAAAAGATAGTGGCGAAACAGAAAGTAGTAGATGGCGCAGTCGCACAAAAAGGAGTTATTTATTTATAGAGGTTGTGATGTAAGCGTAGTTACACACAAAAAAGAAAGAAATAAGTAAAAATACCTGCTGTAACTAGGTTAGTGGTTACTTCTACTACATACCCTATTTACCTGTAGAATTCGTGATATTAGAAGAACATGTAGGTTTAAGAAAACAATTTAACATGATGTCCTACAACTCGAAAGGTGGACCTTTCTTCTTCAAACTGTACTGTTTACCTCTGAAGAAGAAACGTCTAAAAAATGTATTTACAGTTTTGCTTGTCTCGCGATGCAGCTTACTGAGCTGAGATCAGATAAACTTTAGCTTTAGTTTCATCACTGAGTTATTGGTACAAATTAATGGCAATTAACACAGGTGATTTACCCTTAAATCTATTAATCTGTTTACTTTTTTTAAACTTTTTTTCCCATTTTACAATAAAATACTTCCAATCAACAACGTCCATCGATCTGTGTTTGATTATTCTTTTGTCCTTCTACAAATAAGCACAAAGGTACGGTACCCTAAACTCGAGCGATTTCGAAAAAGTGTGTGTTCATATTGAAATGATTTGTATTTTCCTCTGAAATACTGAAAAAAAATCAAAATCAACCTACATAGACTTAACTGGATTTTAGTTTTGTATTGTTGCTAGAAAGTCATATCCCATTGATATCCATGCTGCAGATATTGATATCTTTATAGAAATGAGATAAATATTAACCTGAAGACATTGCTCTAATATAACCGTTTTATAAATAACCGTCTGAAGAAACTGAGTTAAGTTACTTTTTTACTTTTGCACAAACACGCGTGCATATAATATGATTGAAAAATCGACCCTACCCCCCTCTCACAAACATACACACAACAGAAGCTAAGTAAAACATCACGTGGGTTTTCTTTCTTTGTAGTGTGCTTGTCGAAATATACCTAACACCGAAAGAATTATTCGCAAAATCTCAAACAAACAACAAAAAACCATAGCCTCTGTTTAACATAGTGAAAGGGCGTGACATTCAACTTTGAAGAAGTAAGGGCGTCAAGAAAAGGTAGGTATCAAAGAGCATGTGAAGGTACACGATCGAAGATTTCCACAAAACGCTATGAAGCTGAACTAATGCAGAGAGTGTTATTTGGCCAACGCTAAACAATACGACGATTAATCAGGCTAAGACGTATGTGCATTCAGAGCAGTGAACCGCAGCTCATGAATCGCAAATCGTATGCTTCAGCTCGTGGCTGTGCGACTGAGTTTTGAAAGTTACGTGTTCGTTAGAACGTCTTAGGTACTCACAGAGTTTTTGCCCTTGTCTATCAAATAGACTGTATAAAGGAATGCCTTGGATTTGCTGATTTTGAATACATATTTATTTACAGTTTTGTTTTTCTTAATAACTTTGTTTGTTTATGGCAAAAATAATTAGGCTATGCGCAGCCGTCCCTAATTTTTGAACTGCTCAACCAGAGGGAAAGCAATCGGCTGGCAGCACTCACCGCCAACTCTTGGGCTACTCTTTACCAAAGAATAATGGGTTTGACCGTCGCTTTATAACGCTCTCATGGCTGAAAAGGCGATTATGTTCGGAGTTAGGTTCTGATCCCGCAACTAGCAGGTTGCGAGTAGCGTGCCCTAACCTCCAGGCCATGCCAGGCTCTTTCGAACAGGTATTTCATACAAAGGCTTCGATTTTTCGTTTCACATATTTTGATGAATAAATAGAATAGGACAGATAAATTAAAGATAACTTCAGTTAGATAAATATTTTGAAATAGAAATGGAGATATGCATAAGCAAGTAGATATAAGACATCAATTCGGACTGTTTTGTTGTTCAGACTTTTTGTCGTCAAACCTACGCATGTCTGTCCCTAATTTTCAACTGATAATTTAGAGGAAACGGTACCCACCGTCAACTCATAGACTATCCTCCTCTGACCAAAAAATGTGATTTAATCGTTACTCTTGTAAGGCGCCCACGACATCTAAGTGCGGAGCGCTATTTTTTTTTTTTGTTGGCAACAGTAACTGAACCATGAGCGCTCAAATTCGAATACAGTACAGGGACGCTAATCTCTCGACCAAGCATGGCCCAATTAAAAGATATGAGCATATAAAGAAAGATACAAATGCGTAACCCCTCTAGTCTATCATTTCAAAACTATTCAAGCTAGTGCAGATAGCCCTTGTGCTCCATTTACTTGTGGTAATTTATGTAGACTACCTGATGTGGTTGTGCACTAGTAGTTAGGATAAAAAGTTGTCTTCAAACTTGCTCATTACACTAACCAAAACGAATCATTACATACAACTTAAGGCACCTTCAACAGAAATAATGTTTCCAATATTTCTTCCTTTTTCTGTAAACGTATATATATGGAAAGAAATATTCGAGATATTATTTGTCTACACGGCAAAGCAATAAAATGATAATTGAAAATTCTAATATAATTATTATGGCAAAGCAAAAATCAGTGTTATAATATAATGGCAATCACTCCCATACGTTTGGGTTTGCTGTTATGAAGGTTAGACACTAGATTATCAGTTATTTGACTTGAAATTTACCAATCAGCCAATGTTATATTTAGTGGTCTCATGAAATATTAACTATAACTTTGTTAGGCTACGTCTCAAAGAAATCATTTAGATGTTTCATGTGGAGAGAACCATCAAAATAAAATAACCTAATCATAAAGGTTGTTGCAAGTTAGCTACAAGTGTCATTAGTAGAACGTAGAACCTCTTCCAAACAGGTAGTACTGTTACTCATACACCTAGATAAGGACGACCATCGACAGCGCAAGAAATTGTAGGGTACCAGCTCCGAGATTGATTCATATGTTCACAGCCGCAACAGACTTAACAATACTGATTTTCATGCCAGGTGCTTAATGAGGTGCAACCTTCTCAGAGTAAGATACAAAATGGTTCGCTTGTTATGGAGCCAATAGCACGTCCAGTGGACCAACGATATAAGTGGTAAAATTATTTTTACAGATGCGTCGTGCATCACCTTGCAGCTATATAACAGGGATACACTCTCTTAAAGAGAATTTGGAACAAGATCCAATGCCATTTTCATACAAGAACGAGACACATGTGGTAGCGGTGGAAAAACAATACTGGCGGAACAAACATCGGCGTACTTACTTTTGTGGAGTAGTGGCTACCATTCATACCACGGCTTATAGGCTCAACATCCCACGACCCTGTGAACTATCATGAACTGGTCAGTTAACCTTATTAATTAGCCTAATGGATGAAAATATCAGCCCCTGTCATGCTAAACTGGTCGATAAATTCCTTGAAGACGAGAGGAGTAAATGAACGGTGTTGTTTTCTCTTTCACCAGACTTTAACCACAGCAAGCATGGGGTACTCTTGGGAAACTTGTAGCATCCCATTAGAGACATTGGAAACAGCTCCTTCAGAGGACATCTCAGGATCTTATCAACATTGACTTTAAGCATGCAACAATGGTGCTAGACTGCTTTTTCTGCTTGTGTGACCAGGCTCCATATTGAAGTAAAGTGACATGAAATGTAAAGTAAAAGCACCTTTACCAAATCTTCATTTACATGCGTAGGCTGAAGAACTAATCATCTGCATTTCAGATTACATGGCGGGTCATGAGATGCCTGAATTGCATAAAAAGTAACTTAAAGGAGAGGGGTAACTGACCTTATTTTATAACACTGGTTTTACATAATCATAGCTAACATACGATAACTTCAAATTAATATTCTTTTGATTGTTTTTTTTTATTGTAAGTATATACAATTCACAGACTTAAGTAATTATACTTGGTGGTTGAGTGAACATTTATAGTAATTACTATGTTTTTTTTAGGCCTTGCTATTCGTGCTTAAGATCCACAAATAGCTCATATGTATAACACACACATACATATATATATATATATACATGCAATATGAAAGATAGGAATCTCTCCATTCACACTACAGTAAGTTCAGGAAACAATGACAAAAACATTTCTAACTCTAATTTTGTCTCCACTCTGAGAATGTATTATGATCACTTGGCTGAGAATAAGGCAAGAATAGTGATTATTTTATCATACACAATAAGAAACAAAAGAAGTTCAAAATGCGGAGAAATTTCGGCCTCGTTCCTAAAAACATACTTTGGAGAAAAGCGCCACTACATGCTATTTATTCTCCAAGTTTAACATATTTCCCCTAAATTGCTTGTAGGCCTAACGTAATTACCTATATGGATTATTCTTAAAGTAAGAAGAACTCGTGAATTCATTAATAAACAACACTCTTCTTTAGCGCAATGAATTCACCACTGCCTAGAATTTATTTCTCTAAGAATTGAATTACTGTAACGAAGAACATGAGATGGACTGAGGAAAAATGTGAACTTGCGGACTTGCAACGCTAAAGATTTAGGGCTCGATTCATCCCTGCAGTGGACAGCATGTAGATAGCACTGAGAAAACAACAACCTTTATGGAACGCTTTATGACATGCGGAGGAACTGGACGATAATTTAGTTTCTACTGTCAATGATGATTACGTTCTTGTCATGCGGAAAGTTTTTTGGAATCAATGTTCAGTTACGCGAAGGTTCGGTTCACGTGTTTAGTTCTCATGTTTTATTGTTGACGATGTTACTACAGGCATATCCTCATTAGCTTGCAAGATATTACCACATTGATTAAAAAAAACAAAAAATTCATCTTCAACAGAGTGGTGAAGCACATGAAACTATACCTTTAAAGGATTATTTACGTCTTTCATAACCCAATCTTACGTTTCGTAATTTATCTTTTCCAATATAATAATATGCGCTTTACAATCATTTGAGCTGTCAAAAATGCTTACCAATTGTTTTATAAGTATCCTCCCTCACCTCAGTAGCTCAGCGATAAGCTTGAAGGCTTATAAGACTAAAAATATGGGTCGATCCCCGCGGTGGACACAGTGCAGATTGTCCATTGTGTAACTTCGCGCTAAAACAAGAAGAAGAAGAAAAAAAACAGTTTTATAGTGGACTAAATCCACTATAAAACACATACATAAGTAAATTGTGGCTGTCTACTTTAGCCACTTTTGGTACAGTCAGTGCTGGGTAGAGTTTGACTGTCATAAAAAAAATATAAAAACTTCATTAAGTTTTTGCTTGGTGGTTTAGGAAATGTGTTCTAACTTTGTAACTATATTCCCCATACAACATGCCCACTAATAAAATACGGTGTAGATGGAATGTTTTATGTATTATAGGAATACAAAATCCTTAGAGTCTATGGGGTTTTGAATCAGTCTTACTTAACCATATAGTGCTGATGAGTCTTGAACAGGTGAACCAGCAGTCCACAGTAGAGGGTACGGCCAATCAAAGAATGCCTTAGAACTTAATGCATAAGAACTTTATTTTTGGAACTCTTATTCTATTAATTCTTATACTTTACGATTACATAATTTTATGCGTTGTCAGCTTCAGTGGTTAATACTATAGCTAAGAGGAGTAAGTATCGGCCCGAAATATCGTTAACAACGAGGACATCTACTTGGTGAAACAGTGCATTCTATTCTTTATAAATAGATACGTAAAAAATACACACATTATATAATTAGCTACACTGATTGCTGGGTTCATTTTTAATTTTGCTCTAAGCACGTAGCTTGCTCTGATAGTGTTCATTATCAGCGTAGTTACTTAATCTTAGATACAACATTTTCAAGTAAAGCTGTGATGGATGTGTCATCGTTAGAGTAAATCCTTTCAACGAAACTCTGAATTTTACAGTATTAATCTTCAATGGAATAAGTTAATCAAAATGAAACATTCTCGCGTTAATCTCTGGAGGATTTATTCCCCAGTGGGGTGAGGTGTCCCAACAAAACTTCGAGTTCAAAACTACAAGAGGAGTCACAAGTGAAGTGAGTTGTTATATCACAACTCTCTCAAGTGCATCCCTTCATGACGACATCAACTGATCCTGCAGAATGATTTTATGTTGCCTCATATATAACGTATGTAAAATATAATGTTAAGCGTGAAAAGCTACGTTTCAAAATTCAATGACTACTGACTGGGAGGTTATTAGACGATGATTATATTTGTAAACTATTTAAATATAAATGTTCTCCAGGCTAGTGTTAGAGTTATGAAATATATAAGTTCATTGTGTTCTTAATGCTTGTGTCACGGTTCTAAAACATGCAAGTCTATAGCATTCATAAGGTTAACTTTGGGATTATAAAATACCAGCAGATGCCCGTTGAAACAATACAACGGTAATATTCCTAAAAAGAGTGATAAATAAATATAAAGTGTGTAGTCAACCCAATCCCTTGGGTGAGAGCGTATATGCAATATGGTTGTCTAGTGGGCCGTTTTACAACCGTATTTTTTCATTTCACATGCTAGTTCAACAAGGAAAATTACATTGCGTTTATTTTGGGAGACTGAATGCAATTCCTTGTTAGCAAAAATCTTTGGTTTTCGATGCAATTAGTACATCCAACACATTAGAACACTTACCTTCGCTAAGTTGTCTCTGGGATTTTTTCCGCTGGATGCCACTATTCTTTGTCATTTTACCGAGCGCAAGGAAAGGCCGCTACAGAAGTGAGCGCTTTTTGACAGTTGTCATTTCTATGAGAAGTGTGAAAGGGGAGAAATTCAATTCAAATGAATTTATCCAACATTATACAATAAAATCATGCATGTATATAATATTCATGTCGGTATTATATACATGCATGCCCAGCATGGCCAGGGGGTTAGTGGCGCTTGACTCACAATCTGAGGGGTCGTAGGTTCGAATACTTTCAGCCGTGGGGGCTTTATAATGTGACGATCAATCCCACTATTCGTTGATAAAAGAGTAGCCCAAGAGTTGGCGGTGGGTGGTGATGATTAGCTGTCCTCTTTCACTGCTAAATTTGGGACGGCTAGCGCAGATAACCCTCGTGTAGCTTTACGCGAAATTAAAAAAAAACATACACACACACACACACACATATATATATATATATATATATATATATATATATACTACTAA
>NW_013666849.1:52325-56685 GCF_000517525.1 Limulus polyphemus | reverse complement strand
TCTTCGACCTTTAATGTTATTTCGATCTCTCCACACCAACTCACATTAATAACGATTTCCGGTTTCATTACTTTATATCAACAGTATCTTCGTTGTTCCCATCTCATGTTTATGATGCGAAAAGACAACAACATTAGATGAAGACTTCGATTTAACATTTCACTCAGAACTGACGGCCAAATGTCAAACACAAAACTAATTTACAGAATATATTTTCTATAACTTATTGACAGAATTTAGTTTTGAATGAAGTTATTAATGGTGACGTAGAAGCTAGTGCGTTTAAGGTACAAAAACGAGGCTTATTTTGGACAAAATATAATTTTTTTTCAGCAGCGCCCCTATACTTTCTTACGAAAGTGCACTCTAAGTGTGTTACTTAGCAATGTCAGTTATTATTTCTGTAAGGTAATCAAAAATTTGACATGTTTAAAATGGTTCTCGAGAACTAACTGGAGATTATTACCATGGAAACAAATACCTATTAAGTAACTGCTATTATTCGGTCTTAGAGTTTTTGTTTTTGCCAAATTTTCCTTCGCCCACGCAGCTCTTGCTTAACGCTACATTCTACCATCATACATGATGTTTTCCTGACAATATCCTCATCTGACTTGATCTCATGCTACGCCTTTAAACTTTACTGACAATATCCTCATCTGACTTGATCTCAAGCTACGCCTTTAAACTTTACTGACAATATCCTCATCTGACTTGATCTCAAGCTACGCCTTTAAACTTTACTGACAATATCCTCATCTGACTTGATCTCAAGCTACGCCTTTAAACTTTACTGACAATATCCTCATCTGACTTGATCTCAAGCTACGCCTTTAAACTTTATTTGGAAGAAAAACCTAAATTTTTTGCTTTGAGTTTTTCAAGCCGTTTAATTACAGGGGGAGAGAGAAATAAATGGATCTTTTAAAGATCTTTACGTTTTTCGTACTTCAAACAAGCTGGTGTAAGGGGAGGTTTAAGGGAAGAATCTGTACGTTTTTCGTATTTCAAACAAGCTGGTGTAAGGGGAGGTTTAAGGGAAGAATCTGTACGTTTTTCGTACTACAAACAAGCTGGAGTAGGGGAAGTTTAAGGGAAAATCTGTACGTTTTTCGTACTACAAACAAGCTGGTGTAAGGGGAGGTTTAAGGAAAGAATCTGTACGTTTTTCGTACTTCAAACAAGCTGGAGTAGGGGAGGGTTAAGGGAAGAATCTATACGTTTTTCGTACTTCAAACAAGCTGGAGTAGGGGAAGTTTAAGGGAAGAATCTGTACGTTTTTCGTATTTCAAACAAGCTGGTGTAGGGTAGGGTTAAAGAAAGAATCTGTACGTTTTTAGTACTTCAAACAAGCTGGTGTAGAGGAGGTTTAAGGGAAGAATTTTTTTTATGTTTTTAATTTTTTTTTCTCAAATTTAAAAACAAAATTCGAAAAGCTAAAAAACATATAAATATGAGATCAAATTGCCGCACTATTTGCTAGAGCAACCTTTACAATATTTGTTGAATCCAGAGAATCAAAAGTGGTGGTTCGAATTGAAATATTTCCGACAAACGATGTTGAGAACCCATCTGGCCTTAAATGTCACATATTTTCAAAATCTTTCAGATATGTGTGATAAGTTTAGTAACTGGAAGATTCTAGGAAACGTACTATCAATAATTAAATGTTAAAAAAAAGAGAGAGAGATTTTGTTGTAATATACAAAATATATTATCGATTCACTTTTCACTCATTTCGTTCATCTTTCGAATGTCTTGACAAGTTAAGGCTGTAACCTTCGAGTTTGTCAAATTACTAACTTCTCTATAATATTATATAATTATAAATGATTTAAAAGAGCTGTAAGCAAATAAAACGCCCTCTAGTATTCGACTTTATACACAGTATAACAAATGAAACTTGTAATAGATCTATGAAGTATAAACAAAATATAATTATTATCTAATAAAAGGCCCGGCATGGCCAGGTGGTTAGGGCCCCGACATGGCCAGGTGGTTAAGGCGCTCGACTCGCAACCTGAGGGTCGCTGGTTCGAATCCCCCGTCACACCAAACATGCTCGCCCTTTCAGCCGTGGGGGCGTTATAATGTGACAGTCAATCCCACTATTCGTTGAATAAAAGAGTAGCCCAAGAGTTGGCGGTGGGTGGTGATGACTAGCTGCCTTCCCTCTAGTCTTACACTGCTAAATTAGGGACGGCTAGCGCAGATAGCCCTCGTGTAGCTTTGCGCGAAATTAAAAAAAACAATACACACACACATATATGTATATATACTCAAATACGTTTTTTTCTTATGCGATTTTTTCCGTTCATGCTCCTATCCTTGAATGCCCCCCTCCAGTGGCACAGCGGTATGTCTGCGGACTTACAACGCTAGAAACCGGGTTTCGATACCCGTGGTGGGCAGATCACAGATAGCCCATTGTGTAGCTTTGTGCTTAACTACAAACAAACAAACAAGCCTACCCTTGAAATATTTCGTTCAATCAGTCGATGGGGAAATCCCGTTTTTCCGTGAAATTCCTGTTCTTAAGTTTTCTCAGATTGATAGTTCAGCACATACGAAGACTAACGGATCGATGTTGATATCGATATGAAATTTTAGGAATTGCAAAAAAATGAATAATTTTCCTACTCTTGAGAAGAAGCATTTTGATATATATGTATATATATTCTACGATTAACAGTTCAGGAGATAGAGAGTGACATTTGGCTATTATGTAAATAGATGCAAGTCCATTGCGTTCTTAAGGTTAGTGTCATAGTTTTGAATTACTTTGTATTCTTAAGGCTAACTTTGTTGGTATAAAATATTCGAGTCGATTGTAATCTTAAGGCTAATGTTGGTGATATAACTGTATAAGATATACAAGTCTATTGTGTTCTTAAGGCTGATTTTATGTTTACAAAATAATCATGTGCATTACGTTCTTAACCTAGTTTTAGGTTATAAAATATGCAGGTTTATTACGTTCTTAGGTCTATTTTTGGATTATAAATTATGCAAGTCCAGGATTCTTTGAATAGTAGCAACGAAAATATAGCAGGTTAAAGGTCAAATATTTTCAAATAGTGTTTACTGAAGAATACAGAATATTAAACGACACCAGAAAATGTGTCGAAAGTGTAAGAAAATAAATTAAATTGTTATTATCCGGTGTTATGTAGAAACCTAAAGGTAAGACACAATGCGTTTATCGTTTTCTAATTTTAACATTCTATAAGAAGATAAACTGAAACAGTCACCTAACAATATTTAAGATATTACTATAGCATATTTATGTGTTACACTGTACTGAAAGGTTAACACCTTTAGTTTTCCCACCTGTATTCAAGATTTACCTTGAAAAAATACCCAGAAAAATAACTAGGACCTCAACAACTCTGCACGTTCCTTTTTCTGGCTAAGACGAGTATGTTATTTATACCTACGTGAATCACTTTCTCATTAAAGACTTATGAACTTTTAGGCTGATTTTTCTGCTTCGAGGTCCAGACAGTTGTTCTGAAGATGGTGACGAACTTTCCTACGTCACTGGTTTCAACAGCTCCAGAAAGACTGGGAGAGGCTGAGCTTGGCGCCTGATTCTCCTCTCCATAAAGTACGAGAAGTGCACTAAATATAGACATGAAACGGAAGATGTGCTTGTAGTGAGGAGAAACCTTGAAGTACATGTTTTTAGACCGCGCTGAGCAAGGTGGAGAATAAATAATCTGAGATCCTGTTGCACTGTGCAAAGATATGCATAATTTGGTTTGTAAGAAAAACTTAAGTCTTTGTGCTTTAATTTACATCATAGTTTAAAAATTTTACATATCGAGATTGGACTCGCTTAAGATGTGGAAATAAAGATTTATATTTCAACTAAGTTTCCATTTTAATTTTTCAAAGTTTATTTTCTATTTTCTATATACTATTACTTTTAATTTTAGTAATGCGTCAAAGTTATTATTTTCAAAGGCACTCTGTAATAACATACACCGTAAGTGAAGTATATACATATCTTAATTGTAAAGGATTACTATGTATACATCTTTAGTTTTCTAAAAATCTACAGAATTCACGTTATAGTTTCTGGGATTGAACTCTCTGTTTTACAGCATATACCAATTAAGAACGCCCTTCAACATGGGCACCTGCAGGAAGAGGCACGAGGGGGAATTTGACCCCCTTACATTTCACAAAAAAATTGCACGTATTATGATGTAAACTTAACATCGTAGTTAAATTAAATATTTTTAGTAATTTTTATTTAAACTGTAAATTTGCATTTGCGTTTAAGGCACACATAACACGCATTATTTTAGTCTGTTAACTTGCACTGTAAAAGCTGATATCCTACATACACGTTTTG
>NW_013666849.1:46084-51325 GCF_000517525.1 Limulus polyphemus | reverse complement strand
ATCCTACATACACGTTTTGCCCCCTCCTGAAAATATTTCTGTGGGCGCCCATACCTTTCAGCATAATTATGTCTCACAAACTACCTTTAAGGCAATGGTTCTCAAAATTTTTTGTTGCAGACCACCTGATTTGATTTTCACCTCGGCGGACCACAGTGCACTATATTGTCGCTTCCTTTCCGTGATCATGTAACCTTTAAACCGATTATCTGAAGTGAGCCGACGGACCACTAGCGGTCTCGGACCATAAAATTGATAACCACTAGTAATCTAAAGATATCTTTTGTTCGTTCATAGAAGAAAAAAAAAACTGGAAATATTTGTTGGTTTATATTAAAAAGAAGTAACAAACTTAAGTTTTACGTACAAAAACATGTGTTTGCTGGTTTGAAAAAGAAAGCAAAAAATAAATAATGAATTTCTGGCCTAATGGTGTATATAACGTATAACCCGTCGAAGCGTGAGGCGTTAAAAGCGTAATAGATGTGATATTACATCACAGTATGAGTTATTACAATAAATGTAATTACAGCGTTCTTTACTGATTAATATATATATATATAACAGCATTTCAAGTACACTTTTTCTGTTAGACGAAAAACCTCGACATCCAAAAGTAATTAACTAGTTCTGTTTTTAATATTCAAAGATTCGCCAGTTTACGTAAAAAGCAGGTGTTTTCCGATTCATTCAAAACAGCAAAGTTTTATCGGCTTATGTTAAATAAGGAAGTATTGTCTGGTTGACGTGATACAAATAGGGACTCATATAAAACAAATAAGGGTTAATGGTTGATAAAAAAGATGAGTAGCAAAATCCCGATTTATGTAAAATAAGAAGGAATGTACCTAATTGCATAAAACAAACACGAATTTTCTTGTTCACCTGAAACAAATTGTTTGTTTTTTCAATACAAACACATAGTTTCTGGTCCATGTGAAACTAGCAGGAGTTTATTGTTCTATATAAAAAATAAGGGGTTTCTGGTTCATGTAAGACAAGCACCGGTTTGAGATTTTATTGAAAACAAACACGGATTTTCCGGTTCATGTGAAACTAGCAGAAGTTTACTGTTCTATATAAACAATAAGGGGTTTCTGGTTCATGTGAAACTAGCAGAGGTTTACTGTTCTATATAAAAAATAAGGGGTTTCTGGTTCATGTGAAACTAGCAGAGGTTCGTTGTTTTATAGAATACACAGTTTTTGGTTCATTTAAAAAAAACCCACAGATTTCTAGGTTACATATAAAAAATTTATTGTTCATGTGAAACAAGCAGAAGTTTACTGTTCTATATAAAAAATAAGGGTTTCTGGTTCATGTGAAACTAGCAGAGGTTTGTTGTTTTATAGAATACACAGTTTCTGATTCATGTAAAAAAAAACACAGATTTCTAGTTTACATATAAAAGATTTATTGTTCATGTGAAACAAGCAGGCGTTACTTTTTCATACAAACAAGCAAAACATTACGGATTTATATACAACTTTATGGAAACAATCTCTAGGGTTTATGTAAACAAAGAGCGATTTGCTAATTTTTATAATGAAAAAAAATACCTTGCTAATTTTTAGAAATTATTCAAAACTACTTATGGATAGTCTGTTCATTTTTATTACAATGTATATGTTAGACTGCGATATAAAAATACATTCTTACAACCACTTTGATCCTTCAAGGCCGCCAAGTTGTAGTAACCTTTAAAATTTTTAGTGGGGATGAAAAAAATTAAAAACAAAACTGAATTCATAACACGATGGTCGTGAGTCACACGTCTGATCAAGCGAACTGGTTTAGGATGTCTTCTAGACGTGGGAAGAACTACACGCTGGACGCCTACCGAACAAAACATAGACTGGGAAGTGTAGGCTGTCAGGCGGCTAGAGTTCCCACGCTTTAAGTATAGCCTTGTTGGCAAGTGGATCTACATGTTAGACCCATCGCAACAACAGGGATGAGTGTCACATTAACAGATTTTATGCTGGTTGGATTATGTTATTAATGTGGATTGACAGATTAGACCCATCACAACAACAGGGATGAGTGTCACATTAACAGATTTTATTCTGGTTGGATTATGTTATTAATGTGGATTGACAGATTAGACCCATTACAGCAACAGGGATGAACGTCATATTGAAAGATTTTATTCTGGTTGGATTATGTTATTAATATCGATTGACGGATTAGATCCATCACAATAACAGGGATGAACGTCACATTAACATATTTTATTCTGGTTGAATCACATTATTTACATTTTTTTGCTGCTAATATTACACACGTAATTATACAAAGTAATTTCTACATCTAAATAATTCGTTTATTTTGGTAACAAGATATATTAGGGTTAGTGCTTAACGTTAACAGACCTTGTGGCATCTGTTCTTAAAATGGAGAATTTATTGGATAACCCTTGAGTAATGATACATTTGTTCCATATACAACAGCTGTTATTGCTTCTCAAGTTACAACCTTATTATACTTTACTGGTTATGTTATTTTAACAGACTTAGTAAAACAGTTACTCTGGAGTAGTATTTCTTACACCATGTAGCAATGGATAACGTTCAACAAACGGAATGTCAAAAAATAATCCGGTATTTATCACAAGCGTGTGAGCGTGCGCGGTGAATGCTAGATGTACCTCTCTGACCGTATTCACGTATCACAGTTTTACTTATTGCATCATTGTCTATATAAATTTCATTCCATTTCCACCAGATACTAAACCTGATCACAATGGAAGTTTTTTTTTTAGAAAGTATTATACTGTTAGCTTTCTGTATTGGATTTTCTAAAACTGAAAGCCGAGTTTTTTTATTGATAATGAGTATTCAGTCATGATATGAAAACAAGTGTACGTATTCACGTGTATTTTATATAATGGATTATAAGTAATCAAGCAAATTATGAGAAAATAGCTCACTGTAAATAATAATCTAATCAAAGTACCTTAAGTGTGAAACAAGTTGCGACCAAACCGGTAGCTACACTTATAGCAGTGATAAGAATTTTACAGCCAATATTCATTCATTAGTTAGCTAGGCTGCGTTTTTTGTTCAACTTGGGGCATGATGGTGGATAAAACAAAATACGCGGCCTAGCTAACTAATAAATGAATATTTGCTGTAAAATTGTTATCACAGCTATAAATTTACAGAACTAATCAGATTCTTTAAAATATATGGTGATAGTTTTCCTCTCTAAAACATTGTTGATAACTTCCTTTATAGTAACGCCATGGAATCTAGATTAACATTTTCTTGTCATCACCAGCATGCTCTCGGTACAGGCGTATGAATCATCATTATTTACGCTAATTGTTTAAGCTAATATCACGTGATGCTAAACGCTCTTTAATTTGGAGAATTTTATAAAATTTAGTAAACTTGTGCTTAAAAGTTGGCAATAAATAAGAACCGTTTATCCGCATGATTCTTTTGAAAACTTAAGCTAGAAACTGCTAATCTAGTTTGCTTGGCCTAACCAATACTTATGTATCTGCACATTTTATATCTATAATTTTGATGTTCTAACAACTAAAAACGGCCCACTTTTAATTTTTTTAAAGTTTGTAGTGCATACTGGAGGGATTTACACATTATGATAAAAGTTTAGATAAACGACCTTTACATTCCAGATGTATATATATATATATTTGTTATTTTATTACTAACAACGAAACGTAAATGCGAAACGTTGGTAGTAGTAGTAATAAACAAACAAATACATATACATCTGGAGTGTAAAGGTCGTTTATCTAAACTTTTATCACTTTTACTCTTATTTGAAGCTGTAGTAAAAATTTTAAAACTGATAGCTCACGTGACTTTTTGTATAGGCGCGCGTAAAAATTGTGGTTAAAATTAAGTGGTTTTTGATAACTTTGCACATGTTGCTTATATTTAGACCAAATTTGAAAACAAAAAATCCGTAAAAGTTTAGTGTGTTTTTCTTTCAAATAAAATTTTCGTTCTTTTGCAAGAAGAAAAAGAAGAAGGGGAAGAAATTTAATCAAAATTGGGGATTTTATATCTGGTTTATTTCTTAATGGATTGCCTTGAAATTTGGTATGTGAAGTAAAGAGCACATCCACTGAAAATGTGTGATAGTTTGGATTACCACAGTCCGAGCTACAGATAGTGGAAAATCGCTAAAGCTAAACTATCACTCCTGTTAATAACACACAAGGTGTCCTGCAGGTTGCTTTGGTCGCATGACACACTACCGTGTTCCTTGATTGCTTCAATTTAGTGCCCCCACCCCACCCAGTGGCACAGCGGTATGTTTGCGAACTTACAAGGCTAGATAGCCTATTGTGTAGCTTTGCGCTTAACTACAAACAAACCAATTCAGTGATAACTTACTTCAGATTGCATTTTGTCCCTGCATAGTGAATATATATATATATTGCTTTGTATTTTAGCTAGTAATTCTATTGAATACACAATCAAGTTAAAACTAACTCCTCCATAAGAGTGTTGAGAATTTGATTGAGAAAATTTGAATAAGAATTTAAAACGTCAAGATAAAGTACTGTGAAGAGCAGGTGGGGGGAATAAATATATGTCTATTTTTTATACGGTAACATAGTAATATTATTTACATAGTTTGTTAAGGGCATTTAAAATATTGTGAAGTCAACAAAGTTACTTGTTAAATGTTATGATATCTATATATATATATATATATATATGTGTGAAATGCAGTTTTGTCCGACCGGATTATTGTAGTCATTATAGGCTTAGCGATATATTAAAAGCATTTGTAGACAAAACTTCTTAGTCGGTATGAGTGATAGTGATTCAGACAACAAACAGTGAATATTTACAGAGTTACACTTATATAATACCGTATTTTTCGGAATATAAGACGCACCCTTATTTTGAAGACAAAGTTTTGGGGGGAAAAAAGCTACAGTCGCATTTGAAAGATTTTTATTGAACAAAAATTCAAGTTGATACTTTAAAAATTAGTATATATATTGTTCTAAACACAAAAGAGCTCAAAACATCAAAATAAGAAAATACCGTAAATCAAAAAAAGGTTTACTGTTATTTAGTTTGGTTCAAAACCTACAAAATCTTCATTGCTTTCACTGTAATTTATTTTTTTATTTCTTAGGGAGCATTGTAAATAGTTATGTTTAAAAAAGAAAAAAAACTACTATTGTTATAAATAACAGAGTCAATTGACCTAAACTGTGCATGCCTATTTAAATATACTTACACATGGCTT
>NW_013666849.1:39044-45806 GCF_000517525.1 Limulus polyphemus | reverse complement strand
ATGCCTATTTAAATATATTTACACATGGCATGTGTATATCGTATATATACATATATATTATTCATACCTTCGGTGTATAGGACGCAAGCAGATTCTGACATCAAATTTTGGGGTAAAAAAGTGCGTCTTATACACCGAAAAATACGGTACTTTGTCTTAGCACTGCAGTAAATCAGTCTGCTTTTAAAATATCTTCAAAGGGTATGTAGCTAGGACTAGGAGTTAGGATAAACAAGTGACAATATGAAGAGTATGTAGCTAGGACTAGAAGTTCGGGTAAACAAGTGACAATATGAAGAGTATGAAGTTAGGACTAGAAGCTCGGGGTAAACAAGTGACAATGTAAAGAGTATGTAGCTAGGACTAGAAGCTCGGGTAAACAAGTGACAATGTAAAGAGCATGTAGCTAGGACTAGGAGTTCGGGTAAACAAGTGACAATATGAAAAGTATGAAGTTAGGACTAGAAGCTCGGGGTAAACAAGTGACAATGTAAAGAGCATGTAGCTAGGACTAGGAGTTCGGGTAAACAAGTGACAATATGAAAAGTATGAAGTTAGGACTAGAAGCTCGGGGTAAACAAGTGACAATGTAAAGAGTATGAAGCTAGGACTAGGAGTTCGGATAAACAAGTGACAATATGAAAAGTATGAAGTTAGGACTAGAAGCTCGGGGTAAACAAGTGACAATGTAAAGAGTATGAAGCTAGGACTAGGAGTTCGGATAAACAAGTGACAATATGAAGAGTATGAAGTAAGGACTAGAAACTCGGGTAAACAAGTGACAATGTAAAGAGTATGAAGCTAGGACTAGGAGTTCGGATAAACAAGTGACAATATGAAGAGTATGAAGTAAGGACTAGAAACTCGGGTAAACAAGTGACAATGTGGAGTAATGGCCTCTATGTTGTTGCGTTAGAATTGGAAATATTTTGAAATAAAACAATTTGTTTAAAGCTTGGGAGAACCGAAGCTAACTGGTATTTTAAATAGCAAAACGCCTCCTGGTGGCTCAACGACAAGTCTGAGAGATTACATTCGATAAAAAATCGGGTTTCGGCACCCATGGTGGGCAGAGTACAGATAGCCCATTGTATAACTTTGTACTTAATATTAATAATAACAAACAAGCCAAACATCGTGGAACTTTCAAAAAATGAATCGTAATAGTTTAATTATTTATTTAACGCTAATACTAATAAAAAAAACTTCCTACTTCTAAAACAAGGTGTGAGCCACCAGTGAATATAAAAAGTGTTTAGGTGAAAGTCCACTAGTGCTACATGTGCATGTTAAATGGGTGAAATTCTGCCGGAAATAAGTGCCGGTTCTTTTTTGGAATTCCAAGTGGAGTTCAGCCTCTTTCTTTGGAAGCCGGTATCCAGTTCCATTATTATTATTGTTGTATTTCTTGGCAGCTCAATTGGAATATTACATTAAGAGGTACTGTAAACTTGCAGAAAATTTGATACACTGCGAGGCCAAGTCATATCAAAGGTCAGTTCCTGGACTTCTTTAAGGAGGATTTCACCACTGGTGGGCGACAGTATTTGTAATATTTGTCGCTAATTATTTTAAATACACTAGTTTGGATTATTTATTTTGTTAAATATTTTAATTATTACAACATTATGCTAAAAAGTTCTGATTTGAAACAAACTCAAACACATCTTATCAAAAGAAGAAGTTGTCCGTTGCAGTTGGAATACTCAAAAGAGTCAAAGTATATTAGGAATAAAAAATAACATATTATTATGTTAGAAAAAAAAAACGAATACTGAAAAGAACGTTTCTGTTCTGCCGTTTATTGGTAATAGTAAGCAGAGTGTGGCAAAAATTTATATTTGCTTCCTTCAGACGTACGAGTGTTTGTTTTAATAAGACGTTAAACCATAAAACCATGGTTTCAAATATAAACTTCTAACAGCTCTAAAAGAAAATTAAAAATGGAAATAAAATATAGTCGAACGTTCGGTGTGGCTGCGCGTAGGAACACTTTACAAATTTATTTTCTTACGAACTCTGGTTTACTACATTCGAAACACGAGTGGACCTTTCCTTAGTAATTATAAATATACATAGCTTTGGTAGTTTTACAAAAATATTAACACGTGAGTACGCAGCCTAATAACCTTTGTGCTCTTTTTGTATATTGACTCTTTCAAATGTTTCACTTTAACTACCAACTCTAACTTTCCAAATGTATTGCTACAAATCCATGAAATTTTAATCAAGTCAAGCTATCTTAGTCTTTTTAACCTTTAAAAAGAATCATGAGTTAAAAAAAATCTGGCGGATTGTCAGACCCATCGACGCAGTATAAACGCTAAGAACTGATGGAGATTATTTGAATTCCAATGAACTTCATATTTTTCTTTGATTTTTTTCTTTCTGCAAACATTGAATTCGGGTTTCAACGAAAGTTCAAACAAGCAGAATAAACAGTAACAATAAGTTGATCCCTTGCAATCACTACGTAGTTTCGGGAACAATGAAGGTTTGATATAAAACATAGAAATATTGAAATCATGCATGCGATAGACTCTTATTAATCTTGCAAACGTTAACACGAATTGTATTAACGTAGAAAGTTGGTGTTTTTATTCTATCTGACAATGGGCTCTTGTATTTTCAAAGTTGAAAAGTCTGAGAGTTAATAAAACCTTGTATTTTGAAGAGCTGGAAAGCGTAATAGTTGATTAAACCTTGTATTTTGAAGAGCTGGAAAGCCTAATAGTTGATAAAACATTGTGTTTTGAAGAGCTGGAAAGCATGAGAGTTAAAAAACCTTGTATTTTAATGAGCTTGAAAGCCTGAGAATTAATAAAACCTTGTATTTTGAAAGCTGGTAAACTTGTGGGTTATATTTTAACGTGGTACTTTAGCCGCAAGAGCTTTGTTTTTTTTACATCAAAAATATTGTAAGCATTTAATGTATAATATTATTTTATTTACGTTAGTGTAAAGTCGACCAGTTTTAAAATCTGAGATTACAACTTTTGTTTGTAAAAGTTAAAAAACTACATATTAAAATAAGTTACGTAAGTCCATTCATCTTTTTTTTTTCAGCAGGGACTAAAGAATGGCACGAGGCACATACAAATACTATAATTATATATTTTATTTAGTTAAAACAAAACATTACTTACCGACTTCTTCTAGTCGTGTTTGTTACAATACACTGAGATTAAGTTTGGAGGGTGGTACCATGTTCCTACTGTTCGTGGTTCTCTAATGTCAGGTGGGATAACAGCCCTTGCACAGTTAAAGCAAAAAGACAACGAAATTTCGTACAAATAATGCTTTAAATCCGACGAGTCCGGACTTTTAACGTTATTTTCATGGGAGTTTAATTCACAACTTTACTACAATAAGAAACCACCGATTTTGACACAAGCGTCTTTTAAAAGCCCATTCTATGACAGCTGTAACAGAAAAGTTCTCCGTGTTAGTCGACCTAAAGCTAACGTAGTCAAACAGTGCTGAATTTAAGGCTACCCTACAGAATATTTAGAGAAAATTCTAATCTGCTTTAAACGCTCAGTCGTAGGCACATATTTCCGTGTTTATATTTCGCCAGAAACAAAATTTGCTATTCTTGAAGCGCTTCGAAAGAGAAACGCTTCTAACTGGTGGAATGTACCAGAGCTGTAGACATTAGAGTAGACGAATAGAGAAGGACCGATAGCCTAGCGTCGCGCGACTATTGTATGTAACCTAGGCAGACTCGAGCCTCTGCTTTATGTGGGTCTCAAAGCACAAGCACGTAGTTCGGAGATGTGAGCTAAGAAAGGAACTGGGGACGAGGCTTGGCCTCTGTGGCTGTTTTTGTGAGCATAGAAGGTTCGCCGTTCCGGTAGTCTGTAATTGGCCAATTTTTGAGATTACACAAATCGTTGGAAAAAAATGACCCAACAAAAAATAGACTACTAAGAAAAATAAGGGGGTTTATTTTGTTGTTAGCCGGCTAAAAAAAGGTGACTAACAACTCAAACCAAGAATTAGTGTGTGTTTTTTTTTGTTTTGTTTCTTTTAATCGGTGGATACCAATCATCCCTGGTGAGAGACAAGCAATCTTCTTTTTTCTTCTTCAAATTAACGCTGTTGTTGAGTGTTTTAACAAGCTGTGCATAGCGCAATACGTTTTCCGAATATCAGTATTTCTATATCTCTGTTTCGGCTAATTCAAGTAAGTAAAGAGAAGACAGAGGCGTCCGTGGAAGGACTATAGTTCAAACTGTTATCCAAAACATGGAGAAAATGAATAAACGACAAACTCCTTCTGGATAAACGTGAGCATAGCCTAACACCAATCCTAAATATGTTATTAGCAAAGTAGCACATAACAGACAATCACCAGGGGGGGGGCTTATTGGGGCTGAAGCTACCCCAAAATGTGCCTTGCTCTCCCCTATAGGCCCCACACTCAACGAACAATGCTTACTGTTAAAGCTGGTTCTTTTTCTAAATACCACAGTATATGAAACCAGAAAATGTAGAGTGAAGACTCCTAAATTTTTGTAAAGCCACTTCAGCTCCCCTTATCCAGAGGGTTTTTTGTTTTGTTTTGTATTTTTATTGAATTTCTCACGTAGTTGCTCGAGTGCTATCTGTATTAGCCGTCCCTAATTTAGAAGTAGTAGGCTAAATGGAGAGCAGCTAGTAAACTTATGGTTTTTAGTTTTACAGAAATCAAGCTTAACAGAAGAATTTGCATCATAGATGTGTGTGTACAATTGATATACCATTATGAGAAGTGTCTAACAGAAGCAAAAGTTTTTATCATTGCCATAGAAAAGGATAAATTTCATACACGTTTACACGAAGTTCAAGGCCAAGTGTCAACCTTTTTACTGTTTGTTTGTTACGGATTTCATGCAAAGCTACACGAGGGTTATCTGCGCTAGCTGTCCCTAATTTAGCAGTGTACGACTAGAGGGAAAGCAGCTAGTCATCACCACCCACCGCCAACTCTTGGGCTACTCTTTTAGCAACGAATAGTGGGATTGACCGTCACATTATAACGCCCCCCACGGCTGAAAGGGCGAGCATCTTTGGAGTGACGGGGATTCGAACCCGCGACTTGCAGATTGCGAGTCGAGACCTTTTTACTGATCGCGATAACTTCTGCATCATCACCTTGAAGTTCAAGGCAAAGGTAACAATACCTTATCAGCGATCATGATAATTCCCATTCACAACATTTAGTATCAAATTCAAATAACTTTCGTGACAATGGACATCGAAGGCTCTTGGCTTGTAACCGCTACCTTATGCTCTATGTACTTGCATGTTCACTTATCGCTTCTGCTGTTTGTAGTTCGTCTTCTTTCTAATAAACACCCCTTTCAATTTAATGGGCGTGTACCTCACAGTGTACGAGCGACGTTTCACCTTTACAGTGGAAGTTCACCCTTATAGTTACAAGTGGCATTTCCCTTTTAAGATTTTGTTCACGTGCCATAATTTTAACGACATCCCAAGTGTTATCTTCATTTTTTTTGACACATTGTTCACGTGCCATACTTTTAACGTGATCCCGAGTCGACTGTGTGACCTATCAATACAGAAGAACAGACTGCTGACTCTGATTTCCTCCAGTTTCTTCACCTGTTTCTTACTGTATAAACACAGAACGTGACTTAATTACGATTTCAGAAACGTTTTTAGCACGTAGTTCATAATCATTATATGGTACATGAAAAAAAACAAGGTGAAAGGTCATTGTCCACAACACACCCTCGTCTGATCTGGTCAGAACATGCATGCAGTATTTCTTTTTATTAAAAATATCTTTTAAAATCTCGTACTTTTCCGAATTTCCGGATAATATGTAATTTGACGATTTTTTCTGTAAATTTCTCGAGTCGCATTCGTGCGATTGAACAGACTCACCTTCTGAACCACAGAAATATAGTATTAAAATAAAACAATTGTTTATTCAAAAAATGGTATTAAGTTATCTTGTTACATTTTTTGGGTTGTGGATAGGACTTCCAGTGCCATCTGTCTGTACTTTAAATACCTAGAAAAACTTTAAACTTGGAACAGCAAGTATTCATTTAACAGTAAAATATAATAATATAAGTTTTTTAAGTTATCAAACTAACATTACTTTGAATCCCAACTAGATCTTTCTAAAAACATTAAAGTTGTATGAATTTTAAATAATCTAACCATTAAACATTAAAGACAACAAAGATCAAGGTCTGTCATTAGGTCATATGACGTTTCTTGAAGGTTAAGGCTTAGGTCGTCACTTTAATCGAAGTTCTAAACGTCATTGATGCAAATCTACCAGTAGTTCTGCGGTAAGTCTGAGAGATTATAACATTAAAAGTCGTGTTTCGATACCTGTAGTGGCACAGCACACATAGCCCATTGTGTTTGTGTGTGTGTGTGCTTAACAATAAATGAACAAATCTGGATGCAAAACAAACTTATTGTCAAATATATATTTCAATACTTTAATGAAAATTTATTTTAATTAAGTAATTTTCTCGTGAATATTTGTTTTCTTTCTAAATAACTGATGAATGGAACATGAAATATTTGTTTTCTTTCTAAATAACTGATGAGTGGAACATGAAATATTTATATTATTTCTAAGTAACTGATTAATGGAACATGAAATATTTATATTATTTCTAAGTAACTGATGAATGGAACATAAATATTTGTTTTCTTTCTAATTAACTGATGAATGGAACATGAAATGAATATTTATATTCTTTCTAAAATAACTGATGAATAGAACATGAAATA
>NW_013666849.1:34653-38561 GCF_000517525.1 Limulus polyphemus | reverse complement strand
ATTCTTTCTAAATAACTGATTAATGAAACATTAAATATTTATCTTCTTTCTAAATAACTGATGAATAGAACATGAAATATTTATCTTCTTTCTAAATAACTGATTAATGGAACATGAAATATTTATCTTCTTTCTAAATAACTGATGAATGGAACATGAAATATTGCAGTAAAATGTCATCTGTAACTGTAATCGTTTTAGAGTCTATCTGATAAACACTGTTGATCTTGCCGAAACTTTAATCAGTATATGTTAAATGTATATGAATTAATGATCAAATATATTTTTCATTCAAATTACTCCAGAAAAAAAAAACACAACAACATCTTTTGATACGTTGGATAACATATCAAATTATTCATAAGTTATAAACTCAAAATTTACGAGAAGATAAAGAAACACCTTCGACTACAACTTAATCGGCCTCCACATCACGTAACTAGTCTCGCCGCCTTTTTCTGATCTGCTGATGTATTGTGACCTGGACAACTGTATGCGTCACCAATGTTTTCACCCGGTTTGTTTTTACTTGTTTGTTTGTTTTAGAACTTTCGAGCAAAGGTACACAAGGTCTATCTGCGCAAAGGCATGTCTAATTTTGAACTAATAGATAGACTAAAAAAAGGGCAACTAGCCAGAGCAGCAACTGCCAACTCTTCGGTTACTCTGACCAGTAGTGGAATTTGATCTTTACTCTTATAGTACGCCCACGGCCCCAAAGTGTGGAGCACGTTTTAGCGGTGACGGTGGGCAAACCAAGAACCCTCGGATTCACAGACCCGGCAGACTAGCAACTAGACTACGCCCGGTTCTTATTGGTTTGGTTCTGAACTATTATATTACACAACGTATTCGTACACCCCGATATGTTGGCTATTCATCTCATGTTAATTTGATTTTATGGACATAACTTGTTTCCTATGCTTTGCTGTAATTTAATCTCAAGAATCTTCGAGCTGTTAGACACCTTGTTCAGATTGACTAACGCCACCTGGTTTTAATGGACGAACTACTTTTACCGTTAGTGAAAGCGTTACTGTTCGAATAAAACATCTACCTGAAAGGTTACACCAATTTCATCCAGGTACTAATTAAACTCAGCCAATATATCGTTCACAGTAAACGAATCGATCTTCATATAAACACCGACGTTCGCCATAATATAAGCGCTATTTATCCATAGAAACAAGATTACAAGGATTACAAGTTGTGTTTCCTTGTCATTATCACTGTTTGAAATATTTACTCACGATTTCTATATCACATGTTCTTATTCCAGTAGTACCTTTATAGGATAATTGTGAATCACTAAAATAATAATTGCATGCTTTAGATAAAAAACAAACAAAACCGTAAATGTGTTCTAAAATCCTAAACAATGAACAACTTGCTTATATCAGTCAAAAAAAAAGGAAAAAAAGGACCATATTAATACGGAGTCGGACAAGTTAAATTTGTTGAAGTTCATGTTTTTATTTTGTTTCTGACAGGTGTTATGATTTTTAAATGTAATCAGCATAAGACTCGGATCGTGCTCTACTGTTTGTTTCGTTTCTCGCAAAAGCGAGGCTTTCTTTAAACCCTTATTCTGTTGATTAATGTTTCATAGTAGAATTTAGACGTGTTTTGTTTTATAAAAGGGAAACACAAATAACTCAAATCAATCAATGAAAGAAATATTATACTGTGTTATGCTATGCTTCTCTTAATTTAAACGTTTACGTTGTTTATTTACGTCACAAGATAAACGCGTGTCTTAATAACGACAATTTTCTGTTAGGTTTCGAAACCGATTTGAACGACATGAAACGTGTGTGGCAAGACCAGATTAGATTGTTTGTTTCTTTGTAATTAAGCACAAAGCTACACAATCGGCTGTATGTGCTCTGCTCACCACGAGTATCGAAACCAGGATTCTAGCGTTTTAAGTCCGTAGACATACCGCTGCGTCACTAGATTGTTCGCGCGAAGTACATAACTTACTTTGATCAGAAGTTATTAGATTTTTTCTAAGTTATCTAAGGAATCAATTTTCAAGGTGATAAAATTGCAAGTTCTATACCTGTCACAAATTCTGTTTTTATTTTTTATTTTGGCAAAAGAATAAGAGAAATAAAATAAATCTGTAATACAATCATTAAACAATTGGTTCACTGTATAATATCGAATAATAAATTAGGCGCAATGCCATAATATTATTCACACACTTAAATTAATTTAGGTTACAATATGTTGAGTTAAAAAGGACTTGAAAACCTCATAAATGTTGAGTGTGGTTAATTAGTTTGTTACAGTGGTTGATTGATTACTGCGTTAACGAGTTTATTATTCGGTTTATTCGTTACTCCAGTTTCATGAACGCTGAATTTGTTTTCAACGAATTACTTGTCGTCAAAAGCACCGTACCTACGCGGAATTTCTATTCAGACTTTATATATTTATAAAATTAGGTCCATTCTTAATTACGTGGAACTTATACAAATTGTAGAATTTGTTTTTGTATTAAAAGAAATAAAACCCTTTTCGTTATAATTAAGTGAACTGAACTATGCATTCTTTTTACCACGTGATCCAAAAGGAACCCACCCATCAAGAGAAACCTTTACAACAACAATTTATTTTTAAACTAGTATACCATATCGCCGGTACTGTTTTTACTAATGCATAATAATTTACCCAACAAATAACAATTCAATACTGATTTGTAAAGTTGACATAATCTAAGGTTTTTATTTTCAGATAGCAAATGATAAGTATGTCTATTATCAACATCATTAATTGACACAGTTAGGACGTTATATAGTAGGCATTTCGATCTGAGTTTCTGAAGTAAAGTGCGGTGTTAGACAGAGAACAAGTTTCCAAAAAAACAAATAGACATCAACGACAATGGTTAAAGACAAGAAACTTGTATTTGTATGCTCCCTAAGTAAGGTATACTAGTATATTTATTGTCGCCCCCCCCCCAATGCCACAGTGGTATGTCCGCGGACTTAAACTGGAAGAAACCGGGTTTCGATACTCGTGGCGGGCAGGGCATAAATAGTCCTTTGGTAGCTTTGCGCTTAACAACAGTTTATTTACTGTTGCTTTCATTAATAATATTGGTTATACTAGTTACTACATCAAATGTAATTGCCTTCATTATATATTAATTTGTAGTCCATTATTATACTTTTATTATAAAGATTCATTTGCATTGTTAACTTAGAATTTATATTTAGGACTAACATAAATCTCCTAAGTTGGCCGAACCTTATGAGATATTGTTGGGTTTACGACCGAAAATATCGTTAACAGCGAGGGTTTGGTTTAAATTTCGCGCAAAGTTACACGAGAGCTATCCGCGCTAGCCGTCCCTAATTTAGCAGTGAAAGACTAGAGAGAAGGCAGCTAGTCATCACCACCCACCGCCAACTTAACCAGCCCCAGACAATGACAAGCCCCTTCCAGACCCTGCAGCTAAACCCTAATGCAGACATCTTCAGTCCTGTTAGAAGTCACATCCCAGATATGAATGTCAGTAATAGGAGTGATTCCGTACGAAGCCACAGGAATTCGATGGGAAGGCATCGTGGGAAGCATATAGAGCACAATTTGAGCTACTGGCAGAAATTAATGGCCAGTTTCTTGCCAGCATTCTTTCAAGACGTTGAAGGAAATATTGGCCTCCGCTCCACTTTTAAAGCTTCCAGATCCCTCACTGCCGTACATACTGGATTGTGGTGCTTGTAATGTCGGAATTGGAGGAGTATTGTCTCAGAAAGTGGGCGAAAACGAACTTGTGGTGACCTACTTCAGTAGGGTTTTGAGTGGACCGGAGAGGAACTACTGTGTAACACGGAGGGAACTCTTTGCTATAGTAAAGAGTCTGACATATTTCCATCCTTACCTCTATGGTGCAAGGT
>NW_013666849.1:30632-33681 GCF_000517525.1 Limulus polyphemus | reverse complement strand
CAGAGATCTGTACGGAAGAAGATACGTCTCGTAAAATTAAGAGACTTTATTGAATTGCAATTTTGTGTTTGTAATTCTGTACATTTAATTAAGTTAGTGTTAATTGTTATTGGTTTAATGTAAGTGGCTATTGTTCGGGACGAACAATACTAAGGAAGGGGCAGTGTTACGACATCGGAGGTCACGTGACTCTAGTATCACGCCACAAGCTTCTCGAACGTTCACGTCCCTTCCTGAAATATCGGGAGTTTACTAGATCTCGGTATTCTTTTATATATATAAGACGGTCACAACGTGACGGCAATAATGTAATGAGTAAGTGAATGTATGCGGACAGAGAATATTGTTGGGCATGTGAGACGTTCGTTGTGAGTTATAGCGTTGGTTATAGCGCGAATGTTGAAATTAAGTGTATTGCAAAGTTGTATTCAGAAAGAATAAACCAGTTTTATTTAAGAAAGGACTTGTATCGTTAGAGTTTCTTCGGAAATAATTTTTACGGAAAATTAACTAACGAACGGAGACGTAACAGTATGTTTGATTAGCCATGCTGATGACCAGGTTGATTTTTTAGTGTCGTTCTAACTGCGCAGTTTACTCTAATCGGAAGTTATTAAATTTCTCTTACTTTTTAAGAATTTGTTTTTCAACGTGATAAAATTATAAGGTCTATACCCGACTGTGTTCAATATTCTTTGGACTAAAATATCTCATCTTTTAAAAAATATTTAAAAGAACAATTTTCTATCCTGTTAATTATCTTTTAGAATTTTGGTAAATAATATATTTCATCTAAATTCCAGTCTCCAGTAAAATATTTTACAATATTCAGTCACGTAACTTCATTATCTTATTTAGAAAATCGGTGTTTTTAATCAAGAAATATTCAAGTTAGTGACGTTTTAAATGAATAGCTTCAAATTCCCATTTTCATAATTATGATAAAATTATTTTTTTAATTCTATATTTATATATAAAAAAGGAAAGGCATCTTTTACTCACATTATTCTTGTTTAACTCAGGCTAGGCAAAGACGTAAGTATAAATGCCGATTACTTTTAACGTTATCACATTTTTACTGTTTTTTCTCAGGTTAGGCAAAGACGTAATTATAGATGCCGATTACTTTTAACTTTATCCCATTTTTCTTGTTTCTCTCAGGCTAGGCAAAGACGTAATTATAGATGCCGATTACTTTTAACTTTATCCCATTTTTCTTGTTTCTCTCAGGCTAGGTAAAGACGTAAGTATAAATGCCGATTAATTTAACGTTATCACATTTTTATTGTTTAACTCAGGCTAGGCAAAGACGTAAGTATAAATGCCGATTACTTTTAACGTTATCACATTTTTCGTCATCATATTACTTTTTTTTCACAAACTAGCTGAAATATAACTTGTTTACGATCTATGAGCAGCTGCAATGCTCAACGTACGTTCTCAGCAGACACGTTTTTTAATATGTAAACCAATCGCAAATAATTTTCCACATCCTCGACACTCTTGATAAAGACATTGTTGCCAGACTTCCTTTACGAGTTTGTCAAAATCTGTTCTTGAAACTTTTGTTGTAAACCTTTCTGCTTTATACGTTTCCAGTCTTTTTCCTATTTCTTGAAAATAAATATTTATTTATATAATCTCTTTTAAAACTCATTTTACAAAAATAGCAAACTCCATTTTATATATTTCAGTGTATCACCCCTATTCTTTGAGCAAAGCCTGCTTCACCTACGTCACCTCTAAACACAGCTGGTCTACTCGTTTCTCAGTGCATAATATCTAGTTGTTTAAACTCACGACCATTGAAACATTAGCTTCAGTATTTCTTCAATAGCATCAAAATAATGTATTCAACCTGATGAACGGTTTCACAAGTTTAAGACATATCAAGTCTCTTTCAAGATTTCTTGTTTGTTTTAGCGCAAAACTGCACAATGAACTGTACTCACCGTATCTACCATGGGGATCGAATCCTAAATTTTAGCGTTATAAGCTTTGACGCTTACCACTGAGCCACCGAGGGACAACCCCTTAACGAGGGGTTAGAAGAAGCGTATACTGCATCGTTCCTTTGTACAATCGCATTATAAGCGCCATCTGTGGCATCAATATTTTCATTCTTTATCGATCTATTTACAAAAATTTCATTCGGTAAAGTCACATTTATGTCATTGTTTTCAAATATGTTTTTTTGCTTTTCCCCTTTGATAATATCATTTTAACTACATAACATCAAGTTTGCGGATGCTATGACAACCTAGAACTTAACAACAACAATAGTCTGCCCCCCCCCCCCTCCGAAAATCCTATATGAAGAAAATCAAAGCCAAGGGATGCTGTCTTTGTTCACTGAAGCTCATTGACTATTGACATATTTTGTACAACTGAGTAAATTAGAATATTCTGGGTGAATTTTCCTCATTTATATAAGGTCAAGTCCAGGAACTCGCTACTGATTCAGGCAAAGTGTAGTATTTTATAACCTAAAGATGTACGTAGATGATTGTGTTCAAAAATGAACAGCTAAAATTTATACTAATGTTACCTTGAATGACTCAGTCTCGTATACGTGTTCACTTACCTATATAAGTCAACTTGGTTTCTGTATATAATCCATTCAGTTTATTTATTGTTGAAATTCTGAATGTAGCAGATACGCTTTTAGCAACTGTAATACTTCGGAATCCTAATGATTTTTCATTATTCGAAAGGCTTTTAAGACAGAGAGGTGCTATTGTTGAATAAGCTTTACAATAGAGTCATATATGTTTTCGTTAAACACCTAGCTGCATAATGGGTTGTCTGTGCTCTGCCCACTGCGGGTACCGAAACCCGATTCTTATCGTTTTAAGTTCCCAGACTTGCCGCTGAGTCAGCGAGTGGGCGTCCTATATGTGTTATTGAATAATTGGAATCAAGCCGTTGAGTGTATGTGTTTTAGCGTCCTATATGTGTTATTGAGTAATTGGAATCAAGCCGTTGAGTGTATGTGTTTTAGCGTCCTATATGTGTTATTGAGTAATTGGAATCAAGCCGTTGAGTGTAT
>NW_013666849.1:26365-30205 GCF_000517525.1 Limulus polyphemus | reverse complement strand
TTATGTGTAAACTGTTAAGAAGATTCTCCTGCATGATATATTTGTTTCAATATCAGATTAATAGGCTTTTATTATATACGCTTCTAATTTTTGAAAATCCCTAAAAGACTAGATAAAGAACGTGGTATTTAAAAATGTAATAGACCTAATACTAATATCTTATGATAAGTATAATTGTGATCATTACTAGCCAGTTTGTAAAAGGCATACATTACACATCATAACAATTATTGTTGTATCAAATGGTTTATATAAATAGTGTTCCGACCACTACTGTGTTTGTTGTATCCCAGCCGGCCTGAAGAGCTCTGGATTGAGAGAAAACACAGTAGAAAAGACCGCAAGAAAAATAATGAAAAAATGTGTTGAAAACTGGTAAAACACACGTGTATAACAAAACCTTTATTACTATTATTTGCAACGTTTCGGGCAGAAGCCTTTCGTTAGGTAGTTTAAAGAGAGTTACATAGAGAAACACGCCGTCAACAATGGATATGACAAATATAGTGTGGTTGGAATACTATTGTCTTTCATTCTTCTAATTGTTGAAATTCTCCAAAGGACTATATAAAAAAAATCGTGTTTAAAAACGTAATAGACCTAATACTAATGTCTTATGATAAATATAATATACTTTTAGCCTGGATGATATATAATGTGTGTACAATTGATATTAACTAAAACATTGAGAGAAAGGTAGTCTATACACCCAGATAAGAGCTGCATTATTAATAATACACATAAAACATCACTGTTACACAGAACAAACAGGAGTCTGTGTCCTGTTCAATAGGAGTTTGTGCACTTAAGCTACTGTTTTTAGCCATAATGGGTAAAATCGTGATCTGGGAGCTAGTAATTCCAATAGCACCTCATGCCACAATAATCAGTAATCAGCCATTTCATAAAAACAAGTTGCTGTAACTTTTATTGTCTGTTCCGGAAACAACAGTTATTCTCCCGATCTTTAAAACCAGACCAGAAGTGTTAACTACAGGTGGCTTATCTTATTATATTAGGCCAAAAGCTGGTGAAATTTGTGGGTTTTATTGAACTGTGAAATTAGGAGCGGTGAATGCTTGAGAGAGACATGAAAATGAACTTTGAAATGGCAAATAAACTGCTATAAAAGCACTAGGTGTCCTGATATCAGATAACACCAAAACAAACATCTGTCTAGTAGTGCTGCCAATATTAAATTAAAGTTGTATTTTTTCATAATCTAAATTCATTTTAGATTTATCATCTACTAATGGGCCAAAATAGATAAAAAGTGACGTTCATACATATGATGAGGAGATAAGTTGACATCTTAACTCGTTTTATAGCAGCATAAGCAGGCGTTCACTTAAAGTAAGCTCTAATCAGTTAACCCAATATAATTTCTGCACATCACCACAATTAACATTTATTCAGTTTTTGTTGTTGCGTCTTTTTTAGCTAGCCCACCCAGTGGCACAGCGGTATGTCTGCGGACTTACAACGCTATAAACCGCGTTTCGATACCCGTGGTGGGCAGAGCACAGATAGCCCATTGTGTAGCTTTATGCTTAACTTCAAACAAATAAACAAACTTTTCTAGCAAATATCAAAATAGTATTAGATTACATAACTACGAAGATCAGTTTGAACTTACCTAAACACAGAACTGGTCATTTATGCTTTAGAACGAGTAGCCTTTGAATATCTTCAGTTAACGGTTACGCAAAGCAGAAAGGACTAGTTCAACATGTTTTAATACCCCAATGAATATTTTCAGATCAGATTTGTACTGACTGTTACCTTGAACGACTCATTCTCATATATCAAAACTTAGCCTATATATATAAGTATATAACCCATTCAGTTTCTTAGCCATTTAAATTCTCTGTCGTTATCCCCACACACAGCCTGCCAAGTTGTTAATGTGAAAAGTAGGTGTTAAAATATATGAATGCAGGAGCCTACACCTTGGTTATTACACTACATTCCAAGGACTACTGGTTTTGTGGTGAGATAATATCTAGGGTATAATCTTCATGCAGTTCATGATTACTTGAAATTATAGCTGCGTTATAAGATTATCTCCGGACCTCGTCAGAGCATGATTGTTGGAGTATTTGTGATGTATCTTGTTTGATTTCACGCGAGAGAAGGCCGGTAGTCAACACCACCCAACACACCAACTATTGGCTTGCCGTTTTCAGACTAAACAGTGCGATTTGAACGCCACTCTTATAACGTAGCCACGGCCCCAAAATACTCAGTGCAATTATTATTATTTTGGCAGTAACGGAACTAGAACCACGGAACTTAAGATCCACATCCGGCACGCTGACCACTGGGCTTCGCTCGGCCCCATTCGATACAATTCTCAACAGAGTTTGGGAAAAATAACGCATTTCACACCGTTAACTTTTTTTAAGGTTATTCAGTGTAGTTCATTAACCACCCATTTATGTCTTATTTTGAAGATTGGTATAATAACATATTATAGTGAATGTCTGGATATAATGTTTCTAAGTGAAGATTTCGCATTTTTATTCAATACTTCGTCTTTCATGGTAGTTTTGTTTGGTTGTTCGTTGAATTTCGCGCAAAACTACTCGAGGGCTATCTGCGCTAGCCATCCCTAATTCAGAACTAATAAACTAGAGGAAAATCAGTTATTCGATACTACCCACCGCCAACTCTTGGGATACTCTTTACCAGCGAATAGTGGGATTTACCATCATATTATAACGCCCCCATATTAAGTAGTGGGATTCGATCCCGCGACCCACAGATTACGAATCTTTACCAGCGAATAGTGGGATTTACCATCATATTATAACGCCCCCATATTAAGTAGTGGGATTCGATCCCGCGACCCACAGATTACGAATCTTTACCAGCGAATAGTGGGATTTACCATCATAGTATAACGCCCCCATATTAAGTAGTGGGATTCGATCCCGCGACCCACAGATTACGAATCGAGTGCCCTAATCGCACCATAATAGTCATATTCTCTAACTGGTTGCTGAAAGCTGGCTTAAAATACAAACCATTTATTATTTTATTGAGAATTAAAGTACGTAGCCCTCCTGGTGAGTCAGTTCTAAGTCTGAGGGCTTATCATTCTACAAATCGGTTTTCGATTCCCACTGTGGGAGTCTGCACAGATAGTTGATTGTGTAGCTTTGCACTTACTAACAAATAAACAATGTGAAACAAAAATTTTGTGAAAATCATAAGATTTACTAGAATTCTGGCTCTAGTAAAGTTTACATCCTAAACGTAGTGTTAAGTTTGTTTGTTTGTTTTTAATTATGCACAAAGCTACACAAGGGCTATCTGTGCTCTGCCCACCACGGGTATCGAAACCCGGTTTCTAGCGTTGTAAGTCCGCAGACACACCGCTGTGCCACTGGGGGGGCCGTAGTGTTAAGAAAAGAAATGTGTAACATCTAACCATCGTACGTTTATATGACAGATATATTGGAGTTTAGAATGTCAAGTCGAGTATCATACAACTTACTATTTTTACTTGAAGTCTTAGCAAACTCTATATATATAACAACTAAGATTCTAAGATGAAGGTAATTAGGATCCAACTAGATAGTTTCTGATGGGTCCATTCCGAAAGCAAACAACAAAACAAAACATTAGGGTTCAATTATTGTATATTTCTTGGAATTCAAACTTTTGTGCCTTTCTATTCTGTTCAGAAATAATTGATTGATAATTATAGAATTGAGCTCAGTTTGATGGAATATATAACAATGTTAATGTAAAGTTTAATCAGAAGAAAGAGTTTGGGTATCTTTTGAATTTCGCGCAAAGCTACACGAGGGTTATCAGCGCTAGCCGTCCCTAATT
>NW_013666849.1:21499-26120 GCF_000517525.1 Limulus polyphemus | reverse complement strand
AAAGACTAGAGGGAAGGCAACTGGTCATCACCACCCACCACCAATTCTTTGACTATTCATTACCAACGAATAATGGAATTTATAACATCCTCACGGCTGAAAGGGCGAGCATGTTCGATGACGAAATTAGAACTCGAGATCCACAGATTGCGAGTCGAGGGCCCTAACCACCTGGCCATGCCAGGCATCAGAAAAAAGAAAGTCCCAAAAGAGTTTGTAAGTGACAATAGTTTTTTAATCTAACAATTTTCACATTTATACATAAATAACAGAGGCCTAGTTTTACGGGTTCTCGCCTCGTTTCGTGTTTGAACCAATCATTGAGCATGTTCGATGACGAAATTAGAACTCGAGATCCACAGATTGCGAGTCGAGGGCCCTAACCACCTGGCCATGCCAGGCATCAGAAAAAAGAAAGTCCCAAAAGAGTTTGTAAGTGACAATAGTTTTTTGATCTAACAATTTTCACATTTATACACAAATAACAGAGGCCTAGTTTTACGGGTTCTCGCCTCGTTTCGTGTTTGAACCAATCATTGAGCGATTTCAATGACTTTTAATTGTTTCTTTATGTTTAAAAGTTTTTTTTTAATTCCAATATACCATATGCGAGATTAAACGTAATATATTTTGATTGATGCGAGAGAAGATCATCTCGTGAAACGTTGTCATGGCAGCAACGAACTCACAATATATATTCTGAATTACATGAACTTTTTTCACTCGCGTGTAAAGTTTACATACAAAATAGAATACACGAATAAACGCCTGTTCAAATTTATCTTCCTTTAATGTTTACTATTTTGACATGTATTATATAAAAATAACTGATCTGAAGTATCTGTATACATATACAGTGGTGTGCAAATATATAAGAATACCGCAAAAATTGTCGTTTTATGAGTTTCACACACAAAATAGCCTTTGATTTTCTATAGAAATTAACTTGTAATTAATCTTACAGAAAGCTATTACAAAATTATCATTTAAATAATTTCATTAAGTTTCTGGAATGATAATATTTAGTTAGTTTGTTTATTTGTAATTAAGCACAAAGCTACACAATGGGCTATCTGTGCTCTGCCCACCACGGGTATCGAAACCTGGATTCTAGCGTTGTAAGTCCGCAGACATACCGCTGTGCCACCGGGGGGGGGGGCTAATTTTTAGTTTGATCACCCTTGTGTCTATGTATTTTCTCAAAGTCTCTTGAGTAATTTGATTCCTTTTTTCTTTAAGCTGTATCCAGAGGCTGTTTTTAGTATAATTGGTACATTTGAAAAGCAAAGAGTCCAGAAATTCACAAATTTGTTCCATAGAGTTAAAATCTGGACTTTAAAGCGGAGGCCACTCCATTTGCTGGTTATCTCCTGAACTTTTTCTCTTTGCCAAATATACTCAAAATGTCTTGAAAGTGTGTTCGGGTCATTATTGTTTATCTTCTTGAAATTTAAAATTGTGCTCATTGCAATCAGAGGGTATAACATGATTTTGTGAAGATGACCAACACTATATATTTGAAGATATTGGAACCCAAACCATAAAAAAAACCTCCTATTGATTGACTTTTCACACTCCTTCTGCAACCTCTCAGGTTGTGTCACTGTTCGACAAACGAGGACACATTTTGTCCTGCAAAAACTAGTCTCTTTGCTTTATCATTATGCGAGCATGTTCGATGACGGAATTAGAACTCGAGACCCACAGATTGCGAGTCGAGGGCTATGCCAGGCTTCACGTTCTAGAGACTGTACTTCTTAAAACTGGACTTATTAATAAAATCAGCAGGATTTTTTCCTAATTTTCCTATATTTTTATATACGTAACATCTCTTTCAGTGAGTTTTCTTCTCCATTCCCTGTCTTATTTGATGTTGTACGACTGGGCTCTGTCCGATTTGTACTACATAGTACTAGGTGAACAGCCAAGGTGTTTTACAATTTTTCTTAAACTCCAACCATGTAAAGATTTGACCCTGACCCTGTCAAAGGTTGCTAACTTTTTGGGGATTTTAATGACTACAGTGGATGATGTATTTGAAAATTTAAAATATATATATATATATATCGTTTATGAGAAAACACGGAATATGAAAATCTTCTTTTCTCAGTTATAACTGATACAGAAACTATAGGCAACAATGTATGAAAATGTTGCATCGCCTCTGTATTTAGAATAAAGATTTTGAATAACTTTTAGAAAGCATACTGTACTTAGTTATTTGTAGCTATGTTAGTTGCTTTTCTTTTAAACTTTTAAATTAGTTAAATGTGTAGCATATTAAGATCATGGATAAAGCTAGAAAATCAATGATTTACCTATTTTGATGCTTTTCCCAACATTTTAAGCTATAATGATTTTATTTCATAAGCACAACAAACAAAACTATAGGAGAAAATTATTTAAATTTTTTTGTAAAGTGGAAAATAACTAGAAATTTGGTCTTCACATA
The DNA here is from genome assembly GCF_000517525.1 of Limulus polyphemus. Classification (NCBI taxonomy): domain Eukaryota; kingdom Metazoa; phylum Arthropoda; class Merostomata; order Xiphosura; family Limulidae; genus Limulus; species Limulus polyphemus. Next base: position 23,668 of record NW_013666849.1, on the reverse strand, counting down.
TAAATTCAAATATTATAGACCCCTGGTGGCTTGGAACTAGCTTGAGGGTTTATATATATATATAGTTGGAATACAACGCGGATACAACGCTGAAGCCCATTAAGAAGCTTTGCTAACCCTAATATTCTTCAGTAATACTAAATAACTGTAACTTAGTTTCTTTAGTATTAATGACATACTAAAATACAAAAATGTATTTTTGATCTAAACGGCGCTTTGTGCAATACATGTACTAAATGACCAAGTCAGAGGTCCCTAGGGTTCAGCTACAGCCATCACTAACTTTGAGCTATTCATTAGAGGAAATTCAGTCAGTCAACAACGCCCGTCGCCATAATGACTTTAAATCTAATAATGGGATTGAATGTCGCTCTTATAACATACCTACAGCTGAAAGTGCGGTATGCTAACCACTAGGTCACGCCTCGGCCTGGTAAACAGTTTGAATAATAAGAACATTAAGCGAGGTTCAATAGAACAAATCCCTATTTATTGTACCTAATAATAAAGCTCGTAATTATACTTTACTTAATTTGAGTGGATTGTAGAGACCAAGTTTTACTTGGGATAGGATTAAGAATTAGAACGCTTGCAATGAGATATTGAAATATACAAAAATGAATAATAAGCAACATGCTGCTGTAGGAACAGTTGTCATATACAAAACCTGGAAAAGTAAAGGAATTTCAAGACACTCCGCATTAGTTTCCAGTAATGACAAATTAAACAAAATATATTCTAGGAATAGTAACTCTTACCACCACAGAAACTGGATGTACCACTAACTCTAGATAATTAAAGCAGTAACTTCAGCGACCTAATAATATATTAAATTAGCCGGAACTGAACAACAGTGTCTCCAACCACCACACTGATAAAATAACAAATAACCTAGAACTACAGTAACTCCAGCTACCACACTGATAAAATACCGAAAAAAACCTAGAATTGTACAACAGTAACTCCAGCTAACACACTGATAAAATACCAAAAAACTTAGAATTGTACAACAGTAACTCCAGCTACCACACTGGTAAAATACCAAAAAACTAAAACTGTACAACAGTAACTCCAGCTACCACACTGATAAAATACCGAAAACCTAAAACTGTACAACAGTAACTCCAGCATGTACACTAATAATGTATCAAATAATAGAGAACAATGAATAAGTAACTTCTGCCACTACGCTCATAATAGAGTCAAATAATGTGGAACTGTAAATCAGTAACTCCAGCCACAAGCTGAAAATATATCAAATAAGTTGTAACTTTAAGGCGGCTTTTAATTCGTGTGGACTTCCACGCTCCAAAGCTCTCATGAAGAAAATGTACTTAATAATACACTTTTCTAAGTATAAGTTGTTTTTTCTCTCTTTTTTTGACGCGTGACTTCTCGTAACTACGCTAACAAATTTATGAATCCTTGTTATAGAAACTGGTCAGCATCGTGGGAAAGATCCCACTAAGCTGATTCCATTACGTCACACGTTACGTGCTTCATAAAGAGCATTACTAGGACTCTGGTATTGTGTTTTTTTTTGTTTTTTTTTGTACAAATGCTTGTTTTCTTACTTGTTTCTTTTTGCGTTTCCTTGTGTGTGTGTGTGTTTGTGGATTTGTGTGTATTTATGCACACACACATTCTTCTTAACACCAAAGTCTTTATTTCACGCTTATTTTAGAAAATTGTGCAAGTATTACAATTAATACTAACTTATTTCTTCACGAGAATCTGTATTTCTAGTAGGCTTCTTCCTTTAACTTTAGGACTATCATATATTTCTTAAGCGGGTATAAAACATTTGTTTTATTATTGTGAAACATATTACGTTTTATTTAGTTATATGACTAAATAAACCTGTTGCGTCAGCGAGGTCACGTGACTCGTTCTCTCGAACCTTCGGGAATTGTCGGGAGATTACTAGATATAGGGTAGCCTGGTATATATATAAGACGGTGACAACGTGACGGAATAATGTGTGTGTAGGTAATGAGTAATTGAACTGCAGTCAGAGAGAGACGTATTGTTGAAGTCTAGCTCGTGATACGTGAATTATAGTTTGTTATAGCGCAACTGTTGAAGTTGAGTGTATCGGTAAAGTTATATTCAGAAAGAATAAACCAGTTAGTTTTATTAAGTAAGGACTTGTGTCGCTAAAGTTTCGTG
>NW_013666849.1:12927-20558 GCF_000517525.1 Limulus polyphemus | reverse complement strand
GCCAATTCCAATATTTCTAAGTTTGTTGCACGTGGTACATTGCTCTATCATCATCAGCTACAGCTTAATTCAGACAATTAGAAATGTGACACGAAACTATGATAGCTTTAGTGTAACATCAGACTATAGCTCCATTAATAAATTTTACTTTATTTGTCTTCCTCAATTTTGTTGTTACGGTTTCTTTTCTTGGGCGGGTTCTCTTGGATTAAACTGCAATAACAAAGAATGCAAAGTCCAGTACATTTAAGAGTAATGAAGGTGTTTTATTTCTTCTACTATAAATTCTACAAGTACAGGCCTAATTTTAAAAATAGATAACGTCTCACAATCGAAATTCCACTAACTTGTTTAAAGCTTCGTATATACGGTACTTTTAGTATTTCGGTGATTTCGTTGAGAACACAAACTCAAAATTTACAGCACTGAACTGATTAACTGTCTGACTCAGTAATCAACGAACATTACGAGTACAATAGCACTTGAAGCTAACAACTAGAACATATGCTTTTCGCGGCATGGTGCTCGAGTCGCAATCTGCGGGTTCGAATCCCCGTCACATCAAACATGCTGGCCCTTTCAGGTCTGGAGGCGTTATAATGTGACGGTCAATCCCATTATTCCTTGGTAAAAGAGTTGGAGGTGGGTGGTAATGACTAGCTGCCTTCCCTCTAGTCTTACACTGCTAAATTAGGGATGGCTAGCGCAGATAGCCCTCGTGTAGCTTTGCGCGAAATTCATAACAAAAACAAAATGCTTTTTGTAAGTAAGCTATACTATATCTTTAATGTTACTTTTATTAACAATACTAATTTGAATGTTTAATGTATCTAGTTGGATTACTAATGTTTTTATTAGCATTCTTTTATTATAGAGATTATTTTACATTGGTAGCTTAGTATGCAAATTTAGGATTAACCGAAATATCCTAATATGGCCCAACCTCATGAGATATTACAGTGTTTACGGCCGAAAATATCGTTACCAGCGAGGGTATCACGAAACAACACGTATCTAATCGTTATAAATAAGAACGTAAGGACAGCATATTTAATTAGCGATACTCTTCACCTTCTTGATTTTTATTTTTGATCTAAGTAGGTAGCTTGCTCTGATCAGAACTTGATATTAACAATCTAATATAACCTAACTCACGTTTCATATTGTTCAAATCGTTTCCTAGCCTTTTAAAAAGATTAAGTCATAAAGTTAAGCTCATTACGTAACGTAAAAACTCACACCCTTCAGACAATAAATAATACAAACGAATAATTTAACAAAAAAACAAACAACCATAGTTTACAACGGTTGAAAACAATGTAGACCAAAACTACTCAACAAACTTCATTATAAGGAAGGTTTAATGCAGTGGTAAGAGTCTAGGTGTTTGTTTTTAAGAGCAGAGCTGACCATTTGCGCTGGGTCCGCCACAAGGATCGAACCACAAATTTTAGTGTTTGTTTGATGTATGCAATTCAGAACTTGCGTCCCTACAAATGTGTCATATATTATAAAATTTAAATAATGTACTTGTTATGTCCCATGTTTTCTCAAGTATTCTAGTCTTGTGATTTCTGGTTTAAAGGAATGAGTAATTCATAAACTTGCATCCGTTCTTAATTTTTCGTTTCAAGTGTATTAAACCATGAAATTACGAACTGCGTTACAGTCTTTATAGCATTCACTGTGAATTTCAAAGAATAATGCACTCCTTCCTACTTAACTACAGTAAGTGGCTCTAATTTTCTATCTAACATATTGACTTTTACGTACGCCTGAAGGCTTAACACACTGGTGAAGGAGGGATTCTTTACCACCCGTGAAACAAGGAAACAAGATTTCTAACTATGACCCATTCAACGCTTAACTTTCGTGGTGTGTAACCTACCAAGCAGAAAATATAATTTTATCACGTGATTTCAGCGTTCCTCGATAGCGCGAACGTGCATTTGCGAATAATTAACTTAAAATTGCTGTTCTCTCGACCGAGAACTCCGTGTTCACACGTGTAGAGTGAATACATGTTCATACATAGACTGGCACATTTTTGTGAAAGGCAAACAAACAGATCATTAATGCACGACATATAAGATATTGTGTAATATTAAGAAAATAAAAAAGCAATCTTTATGTTTTTTCGATCAATTTGTGAATTTTTTTTAATTCTGCATATGTTTTAAGTACGAAAATTGGGTACTACGAACACGCAACTTATGATGGATTGCATGTGTAACGAGGACTTGAAGTCTGAAGAAAAAGCTTATGTGTTTTTCGTGTTAAATTAAAGTACGGTTCAATCACCATCATCATAAATAATTAATTATAGTTTTTTTAAATTATAATCTAAGTTTGTAAACCAACTAATTCATCTTTGTTGTGTTACCATAACTTGAAGTTTTATTGTTTTTTCATACACGAACGTAAATTTTGTAGCTTGTGGCTTTGTTACTACATGAAATGCATTATTGTAGATGTCGCCCCTTTTACTGCAGGAAAATTTCCATTTAAGCCTGTAACTCTGTTACGACGTAAATACATTAAAACATGTTAAAATAGCTCTGTTGCTCTTTTACTAAATATTTATTGTTTTTTAATACACGAACGTAAATTTTGTAGCTTGTGGCTTTGTTACTACATGAAATACATTATTGTAGATGTCGCCCCTTTTACTGCAGGAAAATTTCCATTTAAGCCTGTAACTCTGTTACGACGTAAATACATTAAAACGTGTTGAAATAGCTCGGCTGCTCTTTACTAAATAAAAAAGATAATTGTAGCTTGTAACATACATTACTGAATGAAAACTTTATTGTAGTTTGTAGGGTTTCAAGCACGTGAAATAAACTACTCTAACTTGTGTCTTTTTTTACTACATTGAAACTAGTTCTGTTACAGCATAAACTGTTTTTACTTTAAAACATTGTTATTGTAGCTCATGCCTGTTATTACATGAAGCACATTATTGTATCATGATTGTTGGTACGTAACAAACACTATTATGGGCGTGGTTCTGTCGGTAATTGTGCTAAAAAGTGTTACTGTGGTTTATGGATCTATTACAATATTATGTACTTTAATAGGTTGTTATTGTATCTCTTGCTTCTCTTCCTAAATCATCGAAAATGTAACTTGTGACTAGGGTCGATTTGATTGGTGTTTGGTCGTGTTTGTGCGACCTGGGAGGGTCAGGTGCTATGAAGGCCTCTTCCTCCAACTTGTGACTCTGTTTCTACAGGTACGACATTTGAAATCTTGTACTTGTGTGAAGACGGGAAAAACATTAAAATGTTGTTATTGTTATCCATGCTTTTGTAATTACAACATGAATTATTTCAAATAATAAGCATTCAGTTAAGTATGAAAGCACTGGTTGTACTGTTAAATCAAATACATTCGTAAGCGTTATCACCCTAACTAGTGAAACTCTCTAAAGGCTTAGTAAAAGACGCTTTTTAGTTTGAAACGTAATTGGTTTTAGATCACAACATTTACTACTATCGACATATTTTGTTTCTCACATTCTTAGTACATTATTTCGTAAAGAATGACGAAACGCTACGCAATAAGATATGAGCAAATAGTTTCCAAGTGGCGGGAAATATGTAATTTGGAGGTATTATACACGTTTTTTTCTCCACGTGGTTTAGAAAAATTCACACGTGTACAAAGGCAGAAGTTATGGAAATAGGACGTGAAGGTCACAATAAGTGTGATGTGTTGGTCGGTGCTATAGACATATAGTTACCTAAGAAAGAAAGAAAGAGAAAAAAAAAAGAGTCAAATCTTATGTCATAATATGAAAAGCATTTAGTATAATTCTAATCTTTAGTTACGATAAGGATCGACACATGAAGTGTTAATATTCCTTTGTTTTATACCATTTAAAAGTGTACAGGAAACCTCCATTTGTTGTCAAAACAAAGTAATTCCTGTATGTAATGACGAGACATGTAAAGAATATGTAACACACGTTCGTATTCTACATAATAAACGTTGTGAAGCTGTGCTACTGCTAGTAATTCAACCCTGTACTTCTTGATGTTATAACGAAACTGAAGAAAGTACTTTTCAAAATGTTTGCCACAGCGATATTCACACGTCAACTGATCTAGTCCTAGAAGATATTTTAGGACATTTTAATACTCTAAACTTTATATGTGGTTTGTTCAGCGCCTCCCACTAAAAGCAGATTATCTGATTTTTTACTATTGGCTACCTGCGCTATGTCCACCAATGAGAATCGAGCCCTGGGTTTTAGTGTTGTAAATCCGTGAGCTTTACCACTGACCCATTGTGGGAGGAGATGATTATTTGTTTGTTTATAGTTAAGCACAGAGCAAATCAATGGGGTATCTGTGCTCTGCCCACCACGGGTATCGAAAGCCGGTTTCTAGTGTTATACGTCCGCAAACATACCGCTGTGCCACTGGAGGTGGGGGGAAGGAAATCTGAAAATAAGAACTCATTTCAGTATTTCATTTAAACAGGGAGAAGAACACCATAAACTTGGACTTCAAATAGCCGAGCATGCCGAAACTGTGAATCAGAGGGTTCGCAGTTTGCGTCCCCTTGTCATAAATATGCGTTCCGTACTCTAAAGCCGTGGGTACACTATAAGTGTGAAGGTAAAATCACACTATATAGACAGACAAAAGCAGAACAAGAGTAGTTGCCTTCCTTCTAGTCTGTTAGTTAAATATTAAAGATGGCTTTGCCCAGATAGCTCCTTGTATAACTTTGGACGAACATTTTAAAACAAAAAAACACAAACAGTTTGGTGAATAAATTCCATGGTTAAGCAGAGGAGGTGACACGATCTATATTGAAGACCAGAGCCACACTAGAAGACTAGGCACCATTGAACTGTCTATAATTATTCTATAATTACCATATGGTACCGGGCGTTGATGCACGACCACATGGAGATACAGCATGATGTGAAACCATAGGAAACCGAACCACAACCGGTGGCTGTAACCTGACAGAAAGTCGAGCTTCCCGAATCACGAAACCACATGTAGTTTGTTAAAACTTATCTTGACACGATACACACACAAAAAGTGTCATTATCTTAGCAGCAAAGTACCTGAAATTTCTCAGATCCTTTGTTCCATTCTGCAAGATATTTAGTCTCCTACGAATTGACTTATAATCATAATCTTGAGCTACTATAACCCTTATAAGTCAGCAATAAGGAGCAATTTGCTTGTATTTTATATATTTTTTAAAAAACCAACGCAATTAGCAGTACGTACTGTATAGAATGTGTTGTTATTGTTTACACGTTCTAATGCTCCTCTGATAACACTAATTATACAGCTAATATCACTACGTCTTATATAACTTAAGCTAAGGTTATCTAGACTAACGATTATAATATCAATATAAAAACAACAAAAAGTTGATTTCTATTTCATAAAGACAAATTATTTTCAAGGGAATAGCTATTAAATATAAGCCCATGTTTAGTAAAATCACACAAAGTATCTTTAATTTAGTAGTTTGTGTTAGGGCAATGCTTTATTTCACTGTGTAGCTTTAATAAATAGTGTGCGTGTTAGGGCAATGCTTTATTTCACTGTGTAGCTTTAATAAATAGTGTGCGTGTTAGGGCAATGCTTTATTTCACTGAGTAGCTTTAATAAATAGTGTGCGTGTTAGAGCAATGCTTTATCTCACTGTGTAGTTTTAATTAAGTATTGTGTGTTAGGACAATGTTTTATTTCACTGAGTAGCTTTAATTTAGAAGTGTGTGTTAGGACAATGCTTCATCTCATCATGTAGTTTTGGTAAGTAATTTGGAAATATAAATAATTCAATAATTTAAGGATTAGAGAATTTTTAATACGTGCGTTAGAACTGAAATAACAATAAGATTCTCAGGATTTACTTTACCCGAAGAAATATTTAAAGAACTTCGGTGTATCTGAACATTGATGAAGTGTAGGACTAGTAATAAAGAAATGACACAAAAAATACATTTGATTTTCTGCTCTAACAGACAACCAATATTTTAAAATGACTTAATTTATTAACAGTACTTTAGTCTTTGTTTAATGAAGACATAGATGGAACCGAACACAACAGACTTCAATAAGGAACTCAGTTTGTAACTTTCTCTATTGGCCTAAGATTGTAATGCATTATACTAAAGCTTCATAAGACTTGGATATAGAACAATATATAATTATAACATAGAAAGAACACTTTCATATTTACCATCAACTTAACAGAACCATTATCAAATGACCATCTCGTAATTTCCATAGGAAAACAGACGAAAAACGTAAGCCAGTCAACTTCTAAGTAGCTGCTGTCAAACAATACAATGAGCTAGGACTATCACACGTGCTTGCAAACTAATAAGTCAGATTTTTGTTAATTATAATTTCTAGGATCAGAAGCTATGAAATTTTTCGTCAATGTTTGAAATAATATTTTGATTGCAGTCTATTAAAAGGACACTGTTTTAATACACCATAAAGTCAGCTACAGCTTGAATACCTGCGTTCTTTGGTTACTCTATTTATTTATTTTGGTGTGTATTTAGACCATAAAGGTAATTGACTACATTTTAGATGTAATTCTTTGAGAAGCAGCAGTGGTTATAATAGTATAACTTGATTTTAAGTAAAAACAGTGCTTTGTCATTTGTTATTGAACTAGCTGACGTACCCGTTCAATACATGGGGAAGATATAAGGGCCCTTGGGGGATGACATAGAAGTCTAATACAGAAACTGACCCCTATATCACTCCTCGGGGGAGTCCTAAGTGTACATGCCTGGCTGGTGACAATCAGTAAAGTGGTTCACCAGTTATAAGAGGGCACACACACGTACTTTTGTCAAAGAACGCTTTAGAATTAGGTCAAAATTAACCCCGCCTGCCTTGCATATATAGAAAACCGTTCCTGAAACTATGCTATACTAATTCACTTTGTGTTTTTGAATTTGTTTTTCCGCAAACTCCTCCCACGGTTTTCAGAGCCAAAGTTGGTAGGTGGACTCGGAGCAGCCCGGGGTTGTCCTTATCTATTTGGGGTAACCAGGGGGTTGTCCTTATCTATTTGGGGTAATCCACCTACACTTATTTGTTTGTGATCCGGGGCGGGGGGCTAAACTGCGCAGGGAAAGTCATCCAGGCGTGATGGGGGTCTAGGAATAGATTTGTTATGACTGCATAACTCGAATTTGGGAGGTATTTTGTGTTCCTGGCTCCCATTGGAATCGCGAGTGCATCATATTTCAAACTATTTTCATACCTCCATTCAAAAGATAGCAAGACGAAACTTGGCACACGTGCTCAGGTGCCACGGGCAGATGCCGTAACAGAGTTTTTTGTGTGTTTTTTTATGCTATTTTATGCTAGTTTCAATAAAGACACCTAACACGATTCATAACTCTTCCGACTTCATCGTGAATACATTCCCTGATCCTTCGATGAAAGAGTAATTGACAACCTAATTAAATTACTCTTTGTATTAACGCCAGTAAATAATATTTTTGATCTTATAAGATACCTAAAGAATTTAGGTTTAATAAGCAAATTCTGCAAGCTTGTTCCTTCATTCTGTTTCCTAAATCTCTATCACGTGTAGTCAAAAATAAGATAGACTAAGTAAATTCAATG
>NW_013666849.1:0-11927 GCF_000517525.1 Limulus polyphemus | reverse complement strand
GTTGTCTGATGTGATGAAGATGATAAGAAATAAGTGCATACTTCTTACCAGTTCGTATGTGACTGAGAGGATCGGCTACTAGTCTTAGCTATTCAATGAGAAGCTCGCGGTAACAGCCTAGCGTGGAATCGAAAAGAAGTTGTGGCGTTTGTTCATGAAATAAATATTTTAATTATAAATAATTGCTGATCGGATTGAAAACGGATGATGCATGTATGAAGATAAACAATTAAAAGCTGGTTATTGATTGTAGATTATATCAAATGTCCTGGATGGCACCACAGAGAGCTTTCATCAACGTTTATAAAATCCTGACTTGTCCAAGTGACGATCTTAATGCAGAGTTGGGAGATGACAGTTGTGAAATAATGTTAATGAATGGTTGATATTTACAAGAAGAAGAATTTCTGAACAGCACAAATGCACTTGACAAACCTGGGATAAACTAATGTGTAATGACAGAAAACAATGACTAATCTACTTGAGCTATCTACAAAAACTGCTACTGCATAGACCCTGGACTAATTAGCTTTACACACACACACACAAACAAAACGGATAACAATAACCTAATCAGATGTATCCATTATGTTTTAACATGAACTAAATATAAGGAAAAGAAAGGATCGGACATTGAGTGGTTACACTTTTGCCTGGTCTTTTGAAACAAACACTAGCATATCTGTTGGAATGTAAGAAGCAGGAACTTGTTGCCAGATGATGATATAAAAGTGAACAAAGGTGTCCAAAAAGTAAATTACTACTTAGAATTTACAGATCAGGCTATATACACAAAGCTGCCTTCCCTCTAGTCTTACACTGCTAAATTAGGGACGGCTAGCGCAGATAGCCCTAGTGTAGCTTTGCGCGAAATTCCAAACAAACAAACAAACAAACTATATACACAAAGTTACAAAATTGTAACATACTGTATTCCGTGTCTGTCATTTAGCATGTGCTAACTTTGACGTCACCAAGTTAAGTTAACCTATGAATGGGTTACGACGCTTTCAAACGGAGTTATCTAAGCCTAACTTTAAAATTTCAAAACACTTAATTTCCAGACTTTTCGAAGAGTCATTCCAAAATATAAATATTTTCTTGTTGGTGTATACTAATGCTTTTATATTCAAATTTCTTGGCACTAATGCTTTAATTATGATAATTTGACACATTTATCTGAGAAGTCGCTACTTATGTCTGGTGTGCAGTATAAAGTTAACAGGTCATGATTAAAGTACAGTCAACTAATAAACCAATACAGATACCAAAGAGTACTATAGGTACTAATCTTTACATCACTAATTACGAAGGTTTTGCATTATAGAGACATAACCCTAAACACCTTCTGACCTTTCGTTGGTGCCACTGGACCCAATTTTATGTTGAGGGACGAAAAACCTCTATATTCACCCTGAACCCATGAAATGAAAATATTGTAGACGGGTTATTATAGAGTATATGAACATTCTGAGAAGTATGGTTTTTAATATTTCAGAGCTAACCGTCCCTAATTTAGAATACAGGCTAAAGGGAAGGCAGCTAGTCAACATCATCCAACGCTAATTCTTGGACTAGTATTTTACCAACGAAAGGTGGGATTGACCGTCCCATTATAATGCCACTGCGGCTGAAAGGGAGAGCATGTTCGTTGACGGAATTCGAACCCGCGACTAGCAGATTGCTTCTCGAGTGCCACAAATGTGAGGTCAACTTATCTTCAACACTGCGACTAAATTACTAGATGATCTGGAGTCCTTGCCCTGTGAAATATTTAAAACAAATTATTGTTGTGATTTTCAAAACTGGCAATTTTATTACTCTTCTCCTAAAATATTTCTAGTAATTCTATGTTGTTTTTTCTATATTTTTATTGACATGTACATCCTAATAATTGTTTACTTGTTCGCCCTAGTGACTGATTTCATTTTCAATGATATAATATGCATGACAAAGAACAGTTGCCATTCGAAACTGATATTGAATAAAACTAATCACTATACGAAACGTTTATTTCCAACATTTCCATGTAACAGCTTTATCCAAATATTTACTACATCACACTGTAGCCTAGTGATTATTAGGTGCTTTTATAGTCTCTGTTTATATGCATATACATTCATGTAAATCCGGAAAGAAGTTTTTAGTTTTAGTCTTACAAATAATATAAGAGAAGCAATTGACATTGCATTTGCGTTAATAAAGCAACTGGCAGTTCATTTGCGTTAATAATCTGATAGAGGGGGGATGAGGGGGGTACCCTTTAAAAAGAAAAAAAGGATTGTTATGCCTCCAAGCAGGTTAGGTCTACACCAATGGGACCATGACCGTGTTTCTTATTGTCTCAAACAATCGTTGGTGTCTAAAAACAGAAGAAAAAGGGTGGAGGTCATCTTTATTACAAGATTTATGCTTTATTACATAAAAAAGCAGCCTGGAGAAGTCTGATTTTCTCATAAAACTCGCAGTTATTAAGGTAACTGTCCTCTTAACAAAAGAACTGTTATTTCTGGTTTATACTGTAAAGATTATAAAAATATTTTTTGTTGTTGTTAAGAACTAGAGCAGAACTGAAAAAAAATAATTTCAGTAGCGGGTGGGGTTATTGTCCTTTTGGGGGTGATAAGTGGACGGGAGGTCATCACGAGTGGAAACTACGCACGCTCTAATTTGTGCCTATGGTATTTTTGATGGCTGCTTTGTGTACGAGGGGTTAACATCCCGAAAATTCCGTCTATTATTGAACATTGTGGTGTTAATATTAGAACATAAGCAACGAAAAGTACTGTTGACTGTTGTTACTTTAGTACACGTGGTTGTTAAAGTAAAGCTTTCTACACCTTCGAATGTAAATCAAATTAATATAACTTGATATAATCGGTTGAGTTTGCCACGTAATAGAGATTTAATGATCTAACTCTCGGAATGTAAAAACCGTTTTAACTAATTTTCTTTAACGATACACTGTTTTATAATGCATTGTTTTCACAATAGTTTGTTTAAAGAAAAGTAAGTGAACAACATGAAATTTAGTTGAATGGACAACTGCCTGTTATAGAAATACAAATACAGAGGACGACGTTCCGAACGTTTTCCGCCTTTCGTCTTCAAGTATTCTTCACTGATCTGAAGACGAAAGGCAGTGGAAGTCTTCAACTAAATTTTATCATGAATGCTCTGCCTAAACACTCTATCAAAGAATATATGAAAAACAGTATATATATATATAGATTATTAAATCTCTATTACATAGATTCTTTTTTTTTATAGTTATTGTAAATACTAGTCGATTCTACTCTTGATCACGTTATTAAGAAAATCATAGTTTTTAATTTTATTATTAATAAATTTGGATTGACTATTCGGCATAAGAAATGCCCCCCAGTGGCACAGCGGTATGTCTGCGAACTTATACCGCTAGGAACCGAGTTTCGATACCCGTGGTGGATAGAGCACAGATAGCCCTTTGTGTAGCTTTGTGCTTAATAATCAACACCAGCATAAGAAGTACACTGCGAACCGCCCTCTGCAAGTTTCAAGCAGTTACTGTCAACTCAAAATGCACCTGTTTGTTTTTAATTTGGCGCGAAGCTACAAGAGGGCTATCTGCGCTAGTCGTCCCTAATTTAGCAGTAAAGGACTAGAGGGAAGGCAGCTACTCATCACCACCCACCGCCAACTCTTGAGCTATTCTTTTATAAACGAATAATAGGATTGACCGTCACATTATAACGCCCCCACGGCTGAAAGGGCGAGCATGTTTGGTGGGAGGGGGATTCGAACCCGCAACCCTCAGATTGCGAGTCGAGCGCGCTAACCACCTGGCTATACCGGGCCACAAAACCATATTGGGCTATCTGTTGTGTCCACTGCGGAGAATAGAACCCCAGATTTTAGCGTTGTAAGTAATTAGACTTACCGCTGTCCCACTGAGGGACAAAACGCACCATTTCGACAACAGTGTTAGGCTAAATAAACTTATAGGGCACGTAAGCAATAAGCTGTATATAAGAAACCTTTTCTTAGGGCATACTTAGAAATATTCAGATATTCCAGGAAGATAGAGGAAATTGATTACATGCATCTTTGTTTTTATTTCAAATGTTTATTAACTATGTTGTAACATTGTATAAATAATTGCGTACAACGATATTACTAAGTTTTACAGCTCCTGTTGGAATCAATGTAGTTGTTCATATTTCAGTCAACTTGTATGCTCGTACTTAAAATATCCAATTTTGGTTATAAACGTTTAAAATCCAAACATCACGAAGTATTTTTTTTGTATATTTATTTAAAGAACAAAGCTACACAAAGCTTATGTCTATCGCGAGTATTGAAACCCGATTTTTATCTGTACTATTGGGGGTTTATTTTATTACACAAGAATTCTGGGTTCGATCATTGCGGCGAACACAGAACAGATAGTCCATTGTGCATCTTCGTATTTTTTATTTTTTTTGATAAAGAACGTTATTTTGATGCATGTTTGCAAACTAAAATTCTTAAATATATTTATAACGTTTATTTCTTCATTTGTTCGGCACTGAGCTATAGTTGATGAGATATTCTTTCTCGATCTATACTCTCATTTACTATTAGCTGCGATGGACATGTTTACCTTATTTAACCTCTCGGCTCTTGGTGCGAAAATGTTTAATGATCGTTTTCAGTAAGTTTTCATATAGTTTCTTACGGTATTTCATGATTCTGTGTGACTTATACATCTACAGTGGACAAGTAATGGAAACAGGTCAGGTTATTGATGAATTAATTAGTCCATAAGGAATCGTCTAGCATACGTCATTGAATTCCTTAAACCCGAAGAAAACATATCCTTATTTCGTGATAGTTGTGTTGTGATTTACTTCAAATAAGTTTACGTTACAAAAAAAACACAAAAACAATGGTGTCCACAAAAGGTGGACGCAGCTCTGACAAAGACTAGTCCTTACGGAAGCCACTCAAATCTAGCTCAGCTTCGTCAGGAAACGTACTAGAAATCACAACGAAGACAAAAAAATAGTTGATGAATAAAGAGATCAACACTTAAAAGTAGCTGTATCATCTCTTTTGGTTGAAGGTCAGATAACTAGATCAATGCAACAAGTATCTGCACCTTCAGTTAACACGTTTATCTTTCTACATCTCAAAAGACCGACCCATATCAAAGTGAACACCAACTGTGAGAATTCCAGCAACGTTATTTCTCTGGTCTTCCTATCAATCTATAAAGGACATGATAACAGATACCAACGATATGACCACGACAAGGCTATTACATCACCTTCTAAGAAGATTACCCCCTTTGTGATGATAAAGGGAAAACCTGTTCGTTCGCTTGTTTTGTGGCAACTATATATACTATAGTACATGACATCCGATATCTTCGTGTTTACAGAGCAAGTGTTGATTTTTACTGTATTTCCTAAAACAAATAGCCAACTAACGCCAGGTTTCTTAAAAGCAGACGAAATTTAAAAAATCACATTAAGCCTACTAATATTTAAGGGGTAAAACCGGGAATATATTTCTAACTTTAATTACCAATTATATTTCATTTTAGGCAAATAATGATTAAATTTGGATTAAAATAGGCTATTACACCTCCGGATGCTACAAATTTATACGTGTTTGTGTGTGTGTGTTTAGCGCAGATCTACTACACAAGGGGTTATCTGCGATCTGTCCACTGTGGGGAATCGAACCCCGGATTTTAGCGTTATAAGTCCGTAAACTTACCGCTGATTCACCGGAGGACCAAAGAGTGGTGCAGTATGAAAACAGTTAATCGAATGTGCATGAAGTCTGACAAAAGTTTCATAAAGTTCTTCCTTAGAGGATGCATATTTTAAGGTTTGAGAAAATTTGATAGAAAGCCTGTACGTGTTCTAAAGTTGATCGTGATCATTAATTTAGCGATGTTGTGTCATTTACCATTCTGATAAATTGTCAACATAAAGTGTGCAACCATACGTTTAACTAAACTTCTAAATTTCCAGTCAGAACTAATTTACGAAGTTGTCAATAACTCAGCAAACTGTAGTTAAAAGTTTATTTGATTAGTCCAAGTTAGTTTGTTGTGTTTTATCCACGAAAGTTTCACGGATGAACATAAAACGATGGTCCTTCTGAGATCCGGGTAACCCTGATATATATGCATGCGAATAAACTAACAAGATGACATGTACAGTATACAAGGTTTGCCGTTTGATCAACAATCGTATCTAAGTACAACGTCAACACTCTAGTTATTATGAAGTGGTATTTTCACACGAGTTGTTTAAATAAATTGTAGACATACCAAAGAAAGAATGCATCATGGGTGATGTTTAGATTATTCTGGATCTATGAAAAATACAGAACTTGATACGATTTTAAGAAAAGCACGCTGATCTATGTGCTTTCTCGTTTGACACTTAGTTCATGTTTTAGATATAATGAAGGAACAAAATTTAAATTGAAACACAGAAATTTGGAAAACGCGTATGATGATTACGACTGAAGATTAGAAATATGTAAATATGTTTGTTTATTTTACAAAAGGTTGTTGTTGTTTTCTTAGTGCAAAGCTACGGAATGATCCATGTGCACTCTATCCACCGTGGGGAATCGAACCCCGGATTTTTTAGTTGTGAGCCCGTAAGCTTACCGTCGACCCACAGGGAGACTTTACACACCCCTGTTTTCTGGTTTGTTTGTTTTTTGTTTTATACTATACATTATTCTGTTCATATTCTCTAAATTGTACCTAGATGGCGCTACAAGAAAGGCCTTTAAAATTGAGCAAGTTGTTTGATAATGATAAATAAACTTAGCATTCCGAAAAATTTAACAATTTTCAGAAGAATAAGTTTATTTATTATACCTGCTATTGTGCAGCTATATAATGTGAAGAACTGAATAGTGGCCAATGACACTTTTTCTTCACTTCAGCTATCCAATGTATAGGTTTTTCTTATAGTGACTACAAAGCACGTTCACACCAACAGTATGTTTGAATTAGTTTGATAAATTTTTGTTAAGCGCAAGTTACACAATGGGCTGGCTATCTGGCTTTGCCCACGGCGAGTATCGAAACCCAATATTTAGCGTGAAAAGCCCTCAGAGTTACCACTGAGCCATTGAGGATTTACATCTCGCAACCTGATTTCTAGTTTTATCGAAATATGCTCCAGAGACTGAACAATGAATTGTACTATGTTCTTTCTTTGATTCTGTATTTTGATCGTAAATTAAGATATGGTACGACAAATGTGCTCTGTATATCGTTGTTAACGTGAATCAGTGCATAAATCGATCAAGTATACTTACATTTGATTAAAGCAAATCACTGGATGTTGCACTATCCAGCTACTGCATGCAGCTTTGTGTTATTCAGCAGTAATATTTTACCTAGTATTGTGTTATACAGCTGTAAAATTTTACCTAGTATTGTGTTATTCAGCAGTAATATTTTACCTAGTATTGTGCCATTCAGTACTAATATTTTACATAGTCTTGTGTTATTAAGTTGTGTTTTACATTGTTCAGTAGTGTTTTGCATAATCTTGTGTTATTCAGTAATATTCACATAAGCTGAATTAAACATTACATTACGACATTTGAAAAGTGTGAGAGAGCAATTTGTCACATAAAAACTAGATAATACATAAAAATCGCCAACTTTTGATCGGTTTAATAAGTGAATGATTCGACTCAAAACGAACCTGAGATAAAAGTATTATGTATTGGATGCAGATTAGCTCCAGACTGGAATCAGAGTTGATATATATAACATACTTAAAAATACTAGACCTATTTCGGCCAACATTCAACTTCCAGATGAACTGATCAAAATAAATATAATTTCAGATAGTATGCAACAAATACCAGCGATACGTTAGCACGAACGAGTGCATAAAGAGGAAAAAATAAGCTAATTTCTCAATTACGGAAGCAGTGAGTTTTAAAGCTGTCAGTCAGTCAGCTTTTTGTGTGTTTTTTAATACGTGGCGAAACTGTCCATGTTAGACAAACTTACGGTCTAGCGAATGATCTCCGATCAAAGTTATAAACATGATTCTTCTTCATAGTAATTCAAGGATTTATTTGTCAGTAGTTGATTTGTTGTTGACGTTGAACGAAAAAGCTGCCTTGATTTGTGACTTGTACAAAAACGTTGTTTTAATGAACCACGTAACGAAGAAGTTGTAATCCTACATCTGAATCCGAGCTTTCCAGCTATTATGGATCTTACTCAATAGACTCCACCATCTACTTTAGGAAAAGTTGTCCTTCTGTTTTGCCACCCAGTGGCACAGCAGTATGTCTGCGGACTTACAACGTTAGAAACCGGGTTTCGATACCCGTGGTGGGCAGATCACAGATAGACCATTGTGCAGCTTTGTGCTTAACTTCAAACAAACCTTCTGTTTTATGGTTAATTTACTTGTGTATCTGAAGCTGCTTACCAGAAGCGTACCTGAACAGGCAAATTTCTATACTACCACACCAACCAACTCTATTAACCTTAAGAAGTTAATATAGGGTTCGTAAGATGCCTGTAGGGTATGTTAAACATATAAGGTATTTATTTTCCTTTTAATTTAAAAAGGTGAACATTCCTGGTTAACCAAAACTTTCTAAAATGTTAAATGTTCATACAATACATGCGTTTGACGCAAATATTGTTCTTAACCTGCAAATACACCAACTGCGGAATATCACAGTATTATTTTTGAGCTATTCATACAATGTCAAGGGTAATTCCCTTTTTGTGTTGCTGAACTTTTCTACGGGAGGTGGGGCTACAAAACTCCTTAGTCTAGTACTAATTTTTGCTTTTTAAGAGGTACCCACATAATAGATTAATTTCTGTACAACGTTTTGTCTCTAACAGTGAGACATGATCACGTACAGCATTTAAGGTACAAATACATGATCATGTCTCACTATTAAAGATGAAACGTTGTACAGGGATAAACATATTATCTCACAAATAGCTCTTTCAAAATCAGTACTAATATGTCTCTAGTGACATCGGTCGCGTAAAGGTTTAAAAATACCTGGACGCTGTTTCTTTCCTATTTCACTTATGATATTACCAGGTGCCGTGGCAGAAAGTGCTTTCTGGGAGAATTCATTGTATTGTAGAATGTATATAGTGATTAAAGTTGAGATGACACTTGTTCTAATTTTAAATAATATGGTTGTTAAAAGAAACCAACTTTAATGTTACACAATAAACATTCAAAAATAAGACTGTCCTCAGTCTGAAAATACAATAAAACATTTACTCAGTAATTTATAATATAAATATAATAAACCTCACTCTGTATGTTTCAACATTTTATTTCGTCATCATATTCTTTATCAAGGTGAAGTTTTGGGTTCACTTAAAATGCTGAAAATAATTCACACATACACGTTTGTTGCTGTGTCTCTAGTTTCGACAACAGAACGTTGGTCAAAAATCTGGCTCAATTATACTGGCTGTAGCTACCCATTGTTCTGGGTCTTTCTCTTATGGTTTCACGTGCACTTTCTTGTCGGAAAGATTGCTGTATAGCAAAATACGCTATGTCAAAGACAGTGATCGTTTCCATTGGTATATCAGATGATATATTGAAGATATATTCTCCCTTATTTTATTATTGTAATAACAATCAGTAACGTCGGTAGCGCGTGGACACTGAAAGGGATGGCGTTATAGATGGTCATACATATTACTACGATTTGTTAGCCTGGAAAAAATAAAGTTTTTCGTTTACCAGTTTATAAATAAAGATATCTCCAACAGAAATGCTGCTTATCGTCCAGTGCACTCATTTAAACTTTGATTGTTTTTATTAATAAATATTACTGTTTACTTTGCTTTTAAATTATGTTCAGCCTTATTATTTAAACTCAGTAAGAACCAGAGAATGCACATTCAACTCCGTAATACGTTTTCTGGCATTCTTCAAGCTATTGCAACAATACTCTTAACTCTAAGGCTATCATTGCACCTAAGAATACTACAAGTACAGTGGAAGTCATATAATAGCAGGGTTTGGTCTTCCCTATTCTGATACCCCCAAATGTTCAGACTGTTGCCCTGACAACATAAATGTTCAGATTGTACGTAGTTTGTTCAAACGTCAAAGAATACCATAATAGTACACCAGATATCCAATTAATTCTAAGCCTAATCTAAAGAGATCTTATACATAACAAGCTTCTAGATATACTGTGGAGATTAATCAGAAACACACAGATTTTCACAAACTTCTTAAGTATAGTCAATTAATTTCTCTGGCAAGCGTTACAATTTGATGAAGCTGAATGTTCAACAACAGAACACGTTTATAAAGTTATCTATAAAGTGGATCAAAGTCCATCCACTGTCTTCACAGATGGCAGTCAAGTATTTTCATTCTGGGTTGCTTTTTTAATTAAACAAATAACATTAGCTTCACTGTTCGCTAAGGAATTGGGTATGCATGTTTTATTTCTGCTAGCCATTAGTTCTTCCCATAAACACCAGTTAACGTCTCAAATGATTAAAAAATTATTAACAAGAAAAAAAAGTACGTTCTTAATACAATTGTATTCTTAGTCTTATTTGTAATAAAATTATTACGATTATTTATATTTTAATTCTTATAATAATAAACTATTAGGTGCTGAAACTGAATTGTGGGTTTAAATTTATAATGCTTGGACATTTTTATATCACTCCTTTCATAGAACCCGATATCGTGTGATGAAAAGTTGAATAAAATCAGAATATGAAACATTAAAGTTTTAGTAGCATAAAACATACTCCCCCAGTGGCACAGCGGCATGTCTGCGGACTTACAACGCTAGAAACCGGGTTTCGATACCCGTGGTGGGCAGAGCACAGATAGCCCTTTGTGTAGCTTTGTGCTTAACTACATACAAAAAAATTAAAATTATGTTTTAAGCAATAAAGAATCTGCATTTTAAAATTATTTCCTTTCAGTTTTAAGAAATTATAACTCTGTACAGTTTGTCCTTACTATCTGGCTATATTTCAAAATAATGAAAAAAAAAACCTTTGATTAGCGTGATTTTTTTTAACCCAAGTCAAATTGAACATGACCCTTTGAATTACAAACCTACTAGCTTTTTAAGTAAATTATTGGGGCATGTCATAAATAACACAGGCCTCCGAATTTAAACTTAATAAAAGTTGTTTTGGTTTTAATAACGGGTTTTTCTATAATTCAGCTACGTAGATTTCGAAAATAATATATATATATTTTTCTAACACGTAAGGATTTTTTACAAATCGGGAAGAAAAAAAACTCTTACTTTGATCAAATTAATATTTTGTTTACCACAATGAAAATTTTTTATTATCATGTTTGTTAACAAAATTACAAACAAACTGAAGAAAATAGAATAACATTAATGTCAAATGAATATGCATCCTCATTCATCCTGATTCCTGATTTTTGTTTGTGAAATCTACGTCTTTTAGTCTCGAAACTACGTGTTGTGATCTTTCTTTTATATATTGCGTTATGCCGTTTTGTGAAAAATCTGTACGTGATGGAAAAAAATGGATATCATTTCCGGATTCAGCGTACAGGAATTACTGTACAACATGTAAACATTTCGAGACAATAAAACATCGCAGCCCTATGTAATCGACTATTTAAATACCTCGAAATTACTAACTAAAATAACAATCCTCCCTGTATTTAAGAACAAAAAAAACTGTTGATCCACAAAATAACTTAACAGAAAGCATTTGGAAATATTCTAAACAGAAGCTTTGATTATTAGTACTGTGAAAATATTGTTGCTATTTAATACGATAGTTTCTATATCTATATCAAATAGAATAAAAGATTTCTTCATGGTAGAAGAATCAAATTTAAAATCATGAATGTTATTCTAACAATACTTGTTCTAAGCAATATGTACTACAATATTAT